>NC_092054.1:142483335-142570835 GCF_003086295.3 Arachis hypogaea
TGGATGCGTCACACGTGATCTCGAATGGCCTACTCCAGCCAGGCCCTCTCACAATAGGTGTTTGGGTCAAGGCAATCTTCAGCTTGTCAAATGCCTCCATGCAGTCTTCACTCAACTCGAACTCTACATCCTTCTACAGCAAATGGGATAAAGGTAGTGCAACCTTACTGAAGTCCTTGATAAACCGCCGGTAGAAACCTGCATGACCAAGAAACGAACGGACTTCCCTCACAGAGGAGGGGTAAGGTAAACCAGAAATAAAATCTACCTTTGCTGGATCAACAGATATACCAGTATTACAAAAAATATGTCCTAGAACAATACCTTGCTTTACCATAAAATGATATTTTTCAAAATTAAGTATAAGGTTTGAACTAACACACTTTTCTAATACTCTAGCTAGACTATCCAAACAAAGGTCAAAGGAATCACCATAGACACTAAAGTCATCCATAAAAACTTCCATACAATGCTCAAGAAGATCTGAGAATATACTCATCATGCATCTTTGAAACGTAGCCGGTGCATGACATAAGCCAAAAGGCATTCTCTTATATGCATACGTTCCAAAGGGACATGTAAAAGTTGTTTTCTCTTGATCTTCTAGAGCAATATGAATTTAAAAATAACCAGTGTAACCATCTAGAAAATAGTAGTGTGATTCACCTGATAGGCCATCAAGCATTTGATCGATGAAAGGTAACGGGTAGTGATCCTTGCAAGTGGCCTGGTTCAAGCGCCTGTAGTCAATGCACACCCTCCAGGAATTCTGCACTCTTGTAGCCATGAGTTCCCCATGCTCATTCTTCACTGTTGTAACACCAGACTTCTTCGAAACCACCTGTACTGGGCTAGCCCATTCACTATCCGAGATTGGATCGATGATGTCGGCTTCAAGCAGTCGGGTCACTTCCTTCTTCACAACTTCCAAGATGGTGAGGTTCAACCGCCTTTGTGGTTGATGGATAGGCCTTGCTCCATCCTTTAGAAATATGCGGTGCTCACAGACTTGAGGGCTTATACCTAATATGTCCACCAAACTCCACCCAATAGCTTTCTTGTGTTTTCTAAGCACACTAAGCAACCGCTCCTCTTGTTGGAAAGTAAATTCCTTTGCAATAATATCTGGGAGCTTCTGATTGTCCTCAAGATAAGCATACTTGAGGTGGGGTGGAAGGGGCTTCAATTTCATTTTCAGTTCATGGCTTGGCACTTGATCATACGGAGACATTGGAGGTAGCAAGGTGTCTTCAATATGCTCAGAGGACTTCCTTACACTTGCACCTTGCTCCATGTTCTTCTCTTCTATTGCCTCTTGGTGAGCTTCAGCCACTGTTTCATCAATAATATCACACTGGAAGATGGAGTGGTCTTCCGATAGGTGCTTCATAGCTTCATCTAGGTTGAAGCTCACTGCTCGTCCATCAATCTCAAATGAATATGTTCCTGAGAAGGCATCCAATTTAAACAGCGAAGTCTTCAAAAATGGCCTTCCAAGCAAAATGGATGAAGGTCTTCCTGAGTCATTAGGGGGCATCTTCAGAATATAGAAGTCAATAGGAAACGTTAGCCCCTTAATGCTCACCAAGACGTCTTTTGCAATGCCAACCACTGAAATTATGCTCTTATCTGCCAAAACAAAACGTGCTGCCGACCTTTTCAAGGGAGGGAGCCTCAAGGGATCATATACAGATAATGGCATAATACTAACACATGCACTTAAATCACACATACAGTCAATAAATTGTACACCCTCTATAGTACAAGTAACCATACAAGGACCGGGATCACCACATTTCTCCGGTATAGCACCCATTAAAGCAGAAATAGAGCTACCTAAAGGAATAGTTTATAAATCATGTATTTTATCCTTATTCATGCACAAATCTTTTAGAAACTTAGCATACTTAGGAACCTGGTAAATAGCATCAAAAAGGGGAATAGTTACCTCAACCTTTTTTAAGATCTCCACCATCTTGGGGTCTAGCTCCACTTGCTTCTTAGTCCTCCTAGCAAGGTGTGGAAAAGAAATGGGAATGACTTCTCTTACAATATCATCTTCCTTAGATACTCCATCCCTTGGTTGAGCAACTTCTTTTTCAACCGCATCTTGCACCTCATCCTCTTCTCCAACATCTTCTACCTCAACAACATCTTTAACTTGAATGTCTTCTTTTGAGCTTGGCTCCTCTGGACTTCTCTCTTACAGTGTAGTGCCAGACCTCAAAGTAATGGCATTGATTCCACCTTTGGGGTTGGGTAAAGGTTGAGAAGAAAGTGCACTAGAACTTGAAGGTTGATTGTTGGGTGTAGAGGGTGGTTCCATACGGGATATAAGAGCTTGTAGAGTAGAGGTAAGACTGGTGAGGCTAGAGGTAAGGGAATTTGGAAGCTCTTTTTGTCCTTGCAGGATAGAACGGAGTGTTTCATCTTGGTTGGGGGAAGAATGAGGGTAGGTAATTTGAGGGGCTTGTGGTTGGTTGTGTTGAGGTGCTTAAACTTGCCTTTGGTGAGGTTTCTGGTAACTTTGGCCTTGGTTCTGCTGTTGATATGGAGGGTTTTGTTGATACCGGTTTTGTTGATAGTTGTTGTTCTACCTTTGATTTTCACCATTGTCTCTGCCTCCTTGGTTGTAGTTGTCCCTCCATCCTTGGTTGGAATTGTCTCTCCATCCTTGGTTGGAGTTGTCTTGCCAACCTTGATTGTAGTTACCAGCTTGGTTATAATTACCGCCTTGTTGATAGTACCCTTGATTCGAACGGTTGTAATAAGTGTTGGTAGCTGCAAAGGTGTTATCTTCTTGTTGGAGTTCTGGACATTCATCTGTGTAGTGAGAATAGCAAGCGCATATTCCACACACTTTATGAGGGACCAACTGTTGATAATGTTGTTGTGGAGGAGGCTGAGGTTGTTATTGGTTAAGCTGGAGCTACTTCAGTATATTGGTCATCTCTTCCAGAGTCTTGGTGAGAGCAGCGGTCTCACTACTAGAGAAAACTTCCGCAATAGCCTTGTGATGATTTTTCCTTACCCTTGCATTTTGGGTAGACTCAACTAGATCGGTGATCAGTTGCCACGCTTCTGTCGCTGTCTTGTACTTCGTCAGAGAGCCATTACTTGCAGCATCTAAGATGGTCTTGTCTTGAGGCTTCATGCCTTGGCAGAAATAGCTAATCAACACCAACTGGTCAATCTTGTGATGGGGACATGAGTCAAGGAGATTCTTGAAGCGTTCCCAATACTCGTATAGAGTCTCTAATTCGCCTTGGATGATGCAGAAAATTTCCTTCCTCAGTCTATCTGTAATCTCTGCTGGAAAGAACTTGTCCAGGAATTCCCTTCTGAGCAAATTCTAATTAGTAACAACAACTTCCGGTTGAGTGTAAAACCACTCCCTTGCCTTCCCCTCAGAGAAAATGGGAAGGCATATAACCAAATAGTAGTCTTATCTGCTTCATGCCGCCTAGTAGTTGAGCAAGCTGTCTGAAAATCTCGAAGGTTCTTGATAGGCTCTTGAGCGGGTAGGCTATGAAACTTAGGCAGTAGATTTATCAATGCGGTCTTCAGTTCAAAATCCACAGCCAAATTCGAATGACGAGCTTGATGGTTGCAGTGTAAAGTCCGGAGCTCCTGCTTCCTTGAGAGTAATCCTTCTAGGCTCCGCCATAGTACATGCACTTAAATCAATAGAAGAAGCGTCAATAGAATCAGTAGGAGAGGGACTAGTTTCTTCCTCAAATGATGCTTCAGACTCAACCTCAGATAAGACTGGTAAATTGGTAGAAACCCCTTCACCACCCTCAGAGGCTAACCGACGCTGAGCTCGCCTAATACGTGAAATAGTTTTTTCAATCTCAGGATCAAATACAGCTAAGCTCGGATCCGGTAATGAACGTGTCATTCAATGAAAGAAACATAGAGATCATGGTAATAAAATATATTAAGAAAATTTAATAATAAAACTACTACTAATTAAACAAAAAACACACCAATAAAAATAAAAATAAGATAAAGAAAATGCAATTATGTAAATATAAAAATATTTACACCAACTAATAATTTAGCACACTGTTGCAACTCCCCGGCAGCGGTGCCAAAAATTGACGTGTGGTTAAATGCCGGTTAAGAAATTCAAGTAAAAACTGCATTGTGAGTACAGTCTCAACCGACGAAATTCCCACTGTCAATTTAGAAGATGTCACAATTAAGAATAAATAACTAGGAGTAGAATTCCCAGGTCGTTTCCCAAAGAGTTGACACAGCAGTGTAAATTATTAATCGGGAATTTTCTGAAATAGTCACAGCCTGCGGAGTTTAGGCCGGCTAGTCAAACTGAATGCAACAGAATTTTTAAAGTTTAAAATAGCTTATATAACTTATCTCTCAAATCAAACCTCTAAGGCCATAAATTCTAAAACAGAAAGGTGAGAGAAAGTACTGCAGCAAAATAATCAAAAATACCAAAAGATAACAAAAGATCCTCCGCTCTGTCACCATTCCGCAACTCACCGAGGTGGGTTACGACCTACATCTGAAAAACAACAACAAAGTATGGAATGAGAACCGGAGGTTCTCAGTATGGTAACAGTGCCCAATATGTAAGATATAAGGTTCCGGGACACCGAAGGCAATCCTAGAACTTCATACCAAACAGATATCCACGCTCATCAAAATAAATAACTTAAACCATAAATAATAAACAGGGTTATCCCACAGCTTTTGCTAACCTACCCTCCACGCGATCCCATCGCCACCGCCTTCCTAACCTCCTCAGCACCAGATAAGCACAAATAATACAACCAAGTAAATCACAGGTAATATACATATACCGCAAGTAGTTCAAGAAACAAGTAGGCATATTATACATTTAGACAATCTGCAAGTAATCAAAGCAAATAAGCACAAAAGAAATGCATATGATGAATGCCTGTCTTATTGGCTGTGATATCACATGTCAGTTATAGTGCCAAACCCAACACTAAATCCAGTCGGCAACTCCCAAATTAGTCTCTCTGTTGCGTATATTCAGGAGGAATAATTTCGAGGGAGAGTGCCCTACCACCTTCTCCTTTCAAAGGGAAACGTTCCGAGGGAGAGTGCCCTACCACTTTCCTCTAGATGCCGCATCATCCCATAGGTTAGTGCCCTACCACCTTGTAACTAGAGAAAAATCGCATACTTAGGAGGAATAATTCCAAGGGAGAGTGCCCTACCACCTTCTCCTTTCAAAGGGAAACGTTCTGAGGGAGAGTGTCCTACCACCTTCCTCTGGAGTGAGAAATATGAGTGAGAAGCCCAGCTTCAACCCTCATATCCGAATGTAGGCGGGAGACCGCCACAGCCCCTACGACGGAGAACAAAGCATATCACAATCACATAATCCTTTTCAGAGGCCACTGCTCATAGCACACTTCCGTTCATACTCATTCCATTAACCATAATTATTCATCCTCAAGTTCCAATCTAATCATGACCATCATCAACTCTCCATTTTCATTATAATCATTCTCCTTTCTCAAATATCCTCAAAGACATACTTCACATCTCAACCTACACTAATTTTGTCTACAACATTCTAAAACCTAAGTCATCGGCTCTAAACTCATACAGAAATTCACTAAATTAAGTCACTAACTCATATTTAATAGTATTAAAACCGAATTACTAGATAGTACTCTTAAACAGCAATTGGAGAAAGTTTGAAAAGTTAGAGAACCCTTAAAAACGAAGAAAAATCATTTTTTCAACAAAACAGGGTGTATGCGTACGCATGCGTTATGTATGCGTATGCATACATACATTATGGCCCATTTCGCATACGCATACACATGTATGCATACGCATAGGTGCCAAACAGAATGGCATGTATGCGTATGGGGGGGTATGCGTACACATGCACCCCCAGACTTAGAAAATTTTGTGAAGTTGCAGAAATCAGTTTAAACTCCAAACTTTAAACATTCATAACTTTCTCTACAAAAATCCATTTTCATCAAACTTTATATAAATTTAAAGATCTTTGAATGAGCTTTAATTTAAGACAAATTTCAACTAATTTCGAAAACTGAGGCTCAAGTTATGATCCGTCAAAGTTCACTAAAAATTAAGTTTTACAATTTACACAAAAACATCAAAGTTCTCAAATTTCCAAATTTCATAACCAAAACATACCCAAACATCATAAAACACTACCACACACTACACCTTTACCATTCTATTGTACTTCCATCACTTCCACACCTAATTCACTCAACCTTCCCACCATAAATCAACACAAATCCATAATTCCCAACTTAAGATTTCAATCATCAACAATTTGTACAATTCACTCATCATAAACATCATTCATCACCTCTCATCATAAATCCTCATAATTATCATTATTCAATCTCAATATCCATAATCAACACCATGAACATAAATAACACCAATACTCATCATGTTATCATCATAATTAATATATCACACATTCCAACACTCCATATTATACTCCTCATCATCAAACATAAATTCACATATAATTAATCATACACAACCATCATTCAATCCTATCTTAGGGTCAACTAGTCTAAGTGTCCATAAATATTACATATTACATAAAGGAAACCAAAACCATACCTTGGCCGATTTCCAAAATGCGTAAAACACCAAAAACTTGATTACAACAAGATCAACAAGCCTCAAACACCAACACCACTTCCAAAACTCACCAACTATCAAGCTATACACATATAACATACCAAGAATAAATACTATGGTTAACCAAAACATCAAACCACAAGAGTTTGAAGAGACTTACCTTACTCAAAGAGATTAGGGGTAAAACCCAACAATATTCCAATGCTAGATCACCCCTAAACAAACAAAATCACAAAATCTACTCAAAAACCAAACCCAAAAATGCAAAAAAGTTAGGGCAGAAAACTGGAGTGTGAGATGCAAGTTCTTACCTACAAAGCCTAAATAGAAACGAAGAGCTCGATAAGAGCTTCATGTGGCCACAAATAGCTCGTCAATCGGAGCTCCGGATCAAAAGTTATGGAGATTTGAAGGAGGAGGTGAATAGTAACCAAACCCTCATCTCCTTTCTTCTCCATGACCGTCCCTCTCTCACTCTCTATGTATAAAATGAGCTGAAAGCTCATTAAACACACATATATATGTTGGACCTTGGGCTCGGTTTGGACCCGGTACAACCCGTTAGCGGTTTTAGCCCGTTTGGCCCATTTTGGGCCAAAACCTTTAAGATTAGTGCCCGGTTTTCAATTATAAATTATTTTTGTCTTTTCAAAACAATAAATCAATTTTCAAAATCTTATTTTCCAAAATACGTAGTACTGGACAGACTAGAGCCAGTACTGCCGGCTTAAGCACCAGTACGCATTTTTACAAAAACTTTTCGAAAAAGATACATTTTCCAACTCAGAAAAATTCATTGAAATCAAATTTCACCTTTAAATTTTCAAATTAAAACTTCTAAATTTTGAATCTACTCCGAGCACTTAAAAATAATTATTTTATTTAAAATGGTTATGTTGATTCTTACATCTGCTACCAAATCAGGCCCCAACACACTCGATTCAACGGCTTCATACCAGGATAGTAGAGACTGACACTTCTATCCATACAAGGCCTCATACAGAGCCATTCCAATGCTCGCATGAAAGATGTTGTTGTACGCAAACTCCACCAATGGCATGTAACGGTTCCAACTTCCCAGTTGATCTAAGACACACGCCCTTAGCATATCCTCGAATGTCTAAATAGTCTTTTTCGACTGTCCATTGGTTTGCAGATGATATGTTGTGCTGAGACATAATTTCATACCAAAATCTCTTTGAAAAGCTCCCCAAAACCTTGATGTGAATCAGGGATCACGGTCCGAAACTATCGTCTTAGGCAAACCGTGCAACCTTACAATCTCTTTGATGTACAACCTTGCAAATTCTTCCAAAGAGTAGTTCACTCGGATAGGCAGAAAATGAGCAGACTTGGTTAAGCGATCCACGATCACCCAAACCGCATCAAATCCTGACCTAGTCCTCAGCAAACCGGTCACAAAATCCATTGCGATTCCTTCCCACTTCCACTAAGGAATCTCAAGTGGCTGTAACATGCCCGACGGTCTCTAGTGTTCTATCTTCACCTTCTGACATGTCAGATACTTAGATACAACTGTAGCAACATCATTCTTCATCCCAGGCCACTAGAACATCTTCTTTAGATGATAGTACATCTTCGTACTTCCTGGATAAATAGAAAATTCGCTGTTATGAACTTCCGACAACAACTCTTGTCTCAAACTTCCAACATTCGGCACGCAAATTCTCCCCTTATACCTCCACAACCCTTCATCATCCTTAGTAAACTCTCCATGCCTCTTCTTGCCAATCGGTTGAAATAATCGCTGAAGTTCTTGTTCGTCTTGCTAAGCCGTTTGAATTCCTGACTTAAAGGTACTTGAAATTTGCAATTGGTTCAAACAAGCTATTCCATCAACTTCACCAATATCCAACTTGAGTTCTGCAAACTTATCTACTAATTTCTCCTCTTTGATCCTCATCCAAGCGATCGTCAAAGACTTCCGACTCAATGCATCTGCCACAACATTCGCCTTCCTAGGGTGATAACTCAGTTCAAAATCATAATCTTTCAAAAGCTTCATGCACCTTCTCTGACGCATATTGAGATCTTTCTGATCAAAGATGTACTTAAGACTCTTGTGATCAGAAAAGACTCTAAATCTTACTCCGTACAAGTAGTGCCTCCAAATCTTCAACACAAACACAATCGCCACCAATTCCAAGTCATGAGTTGGGTAATTCACCTCATGTGGTCTCAGCTGACGCGATGCGTAAGCCACCACATTCCGGTGTTGCATCAACACGCGACCCAAACCCTTCAATGAAGCATCACAGTGCACTTCAAACTGCTCGTGCAATTTCGGCAGAATCAAAACAGGCGCTAAAGTTAATTTATCCTTTAAGGCTTGAAAGCTCTCCTCACACTCTGCCGTCCACACAAACGGTGTCACTTTCCTTGTTAACTTTGTCATTGGTAGTGTAATTTGTGAGAACCCGTGAATGAACCTCCTGTAATATCCAACTAACCCTAAGAAGCTTCTGACCTCAATCACTATCGTCGGTTTTTCCCATTCCATCACCGCCTCAACCTTTGAAGGATCCACTGCTATCCCTCTTTTACTCACCACGTCACCTAAGAACCTCACTTCTTCCTTTCAGAATTCGCATTTGGATAACTTTGCATACAATTTCCGCTCCTTCAGAACTTGTAGCACAATCCTCATATTCTCTTCGTGCTCTTCGCCGTCTTGGAATAAGGCAGGATGTCATCTATAAATACCACCACAAATTTGTCCAAAAAGGGGAGGAAATACTCTGTTCATGTAATCCATGAACACAGCAGGTGCATTCGTCAACCCAAAGGACATTACCGCAAACTCGTAGTGTCCATAGCGCGTCCTAAACGCTATTTTCGGAATGTCATCCTCTTTCACCCTAATCTGATGATAACCGGATCTTAAAATCAATTTTTGAAAACACTCCAGCTCCTTGCAACTGATCCATGAGGTCATCTATTCTAGGCAACGGATATTTGTTCTTCACAGTCACTTTGTTCAATTGTCGATAATCTACGCAGAGTCACATTCCTCCATCCTTCTTCTTTACCAATAAAACTGGCGCTCCCCATAGAGATACAATCAGTCGAATGAACCTCTTGTTCAGAAGCTCTTCCAACTAAGTCTTAAGTTCAACCAGCTCTATCGGAGCCATTCGGTATAGCTCAATTGAGACTGGTCTGGCTTCCAGCACCAAGTCAATAGCAAACTCAATCTCCCTTTGAGGCGGGAATTCGGGAATATCTTCAGAAAATATTGCAAAAAAGTCTCTAATTACCGGAATTTGATCTAACCTCTGCTCATCACCTAACGCATTCGTAGCCAACAATATATACCCCTGACATTCTTTCCCACTACAATTCACCAAAGTAGAGTTCAGGTAACAACCCTCAGCTATCACTGCTCCTCATTCTCCTTCCGGCATAAACCGAATCGATCGCTTAAAGCAATCCAACAATACCCGGTTCTTCGACAACCAATCAAACCTCAAAATCATCTCCGAATCAACCATTGGCAAACAAATCAAATCATGGACAAAGTCTTTATCCTCAATCTTGAAAGATACTTCCCTACAACCTGACCTAGTCACAACCGTCTGATACGGGGAATGCACATGCAAATCAAATGCTAATTTTGATACTTTCAATCCTAGTTTCTCAACTTTATTTAATGCAATAAACGAATGCGAAGCTCCAGTATTATATAATGCAACCAATATTTTCTCACCAAATAAACAATTACCTCTCATCAACGGATCCGAATTTACAGCATCCTAGGCGTTCACAATAAAACACCCGACCTTGTTGGTTCTGGACCACATTAGGAGTCCTCCTACGAGGGCAATCCTTCGCCATGTGTCCAGGCAATCCACATGTAAAGCATCCACCTATACCCAACTTTCACAAATCATAAGGGTGAAAACACCCGCAACGGTTACAAATTGAGTCTGGAGAAGCCTTACTCTGATTACCTCTCCCTTTGGCATGCTGGTACTGATCGTAGTTGTTCCTCCTAAAGCTCCCTTGACCTTGAGGTACATGCCCTATTCTCTTGAAGTTTTGAGCTCTTGGTTGAAAGTATTTTCCACGCCCCAGATTGTTAGTTCCTCCGCGAGTATCTCTTGATGATGCCACTTTCTTCGCACACTCCTCCACAACTCTTGCCTTATTCACAAGCTCGGAAATGATCCGAATCTCCAAAGGAGCTACAGTCGTCATGATGTTTTCCCTTAAGCCCCCTTGGTACTTAATACATTTTTAGCTCTCATAGGACTCCGGAACACCTTGACATACCCTAGAGAACCTACAAAGCTCCTCAAACTGACTAGTGTAATCGGCCACAGATAATGGGCCCTGCTTTAGTTGCATAAGTTCTAACTCTCTCGCTTCCCTTACAAATTAAGGAAAGTATTTCTTGTAGAAAGCCGTCTGAAATACATCTCAAGGAATGTCGGCATTCTAAAGCTGCAGTAATCGGCATTCTCCTTGCCACCAGTGCTGAGCCTCTCCTAAAAGTTAATACACCGCAAAATCCACAAATTGGTTGTTCGGAACATGCTGGGCTTGTAACGCATGCTCCATTTCTTAGAACCAATTGTCTGCTTCAGTAGGGTTGGTCGAACCTCTAAAAGTTGGTGGATGAACCTTGAGAAACAAAGCCAAGGTCATCGGAGCACCTTCCAAGTTATTACCGTCTCCTTCCCTATCTTCGTTCCTGTTTCCATTATCGTTTCTGTTTCCCGCTGGTTAGCCCAATCTCTCTACAGCTCGCAAAGTCGCAGCAGCATTTGCTTCCACAGTATTAGCCAAGTTGGCCGTCGCCGCCATGAACTCGGCATGGTTGCCGGCCAATCGAGATCAAGGTGATCAGTCTCAATATCAAAAGCCTAGTGCTTCAATTATCCCAAAACGGCACTCACAAACAAGCATGCTATGCATATATCAAACAGATAACCTAAATAGCATAAAAAATGACACAGAGTATGCAATGAAGCACAATTGGTCTATCCCTCAGGCTCACGAGGATGAACCGCTCTGATACCACTAAATTGTAACACCCTAATTATCCAAAGCCTTACCTCATGCCGTAAAGCAAAGGTTAATTAAAGGTCACGACAATTCTAAAGCTTATACGATTATATATATATATATATATATATATATATATATATATATATATATATATATATATATATATATATATATATATATATATATATATATATATATATATATATATATATATATGGTCTTGTAAGGCTAGGAGGGTTTCAATTGGGATGGCATAGTCTGCTTTGGATTGTTTGGCTTGATTGTTTTGTGGTTCAAAAGATTTTTGGGTGGTTTGTTGTGTGGATGGCCCAGCTTGTTGGGTTTGAGTGAGTTGTTGGGTAAATGACCCAGATTGTTGAGTAGGTTGTTGGGTAGATGACTCTGTTGGGGTACTAGACCCAGATCTTCTGATTGGCCCTGGTAGGGCTAGGCGAATGCCTCTGCCTCTCGCTGAGGCCAAGGTTGCCTTTTTAGGCATCTTCTTTCTGTTTATCTCCCTGCAAATATTCACGTGTGAGAAAGTCAGGGAGAGAGTTTGAGTTGCCCTTGATATGCTCAATATCAAAATCAAAGACGCTTAAAATAGCTTGCCACCTGGCAAAAACTTGTTTTGAAGCAAGATTTTTAACATCATTTTGTAAAACATCTTTAGCTGATTTACAATCAACTCGGACTAAAAATTTTTGGTTGAGTAAGTCAGATTGAAATTTTGTGATGCATAAAACAATGGCTAAAATTTCTTTTTTGATAGTGGAATATTTTTGTTGAGTACTATTCCAATGTTTGGATGTAAATGCAATGATACATTCTTTATCATGCAGTTTTTGTTTTAGGATACCGCCATATCCTAAATCTGATGCATCTGTTTCCACTATTTTGAATGCATGAGGAACCGGTAAGTAAAGACAAGGAAGATTGCGGACTTTGGTTTTAAGGAACCTGATAATATCAGAATGTTTTTCTGTCCAAGGTGGAGGATTTTTCTTAAGCCTATCATGGAGAGGCTTAATGAGGTTGTTAAGATTTGGGATGAAATCCGAAACATAATTGAGACAACCTAGGAACCTCTGGAGCTGAGGTTTATCAAGGATATAATCTGGAAACTTTTCTGCAAACAAAATTGATCTTTCAATTGGAGTTATAGTGCCTTGGAAGATTATATGACCAAGAAAACGGATTTTTGTTTGAAAGAGAACAATTTTTGTCTTAGAGACAGCAAGACCATTTTTTTGGATGATGTACATGAAAGTTTTAACATGCTTGAAATGTTTGAATTATTTTGTAATCCAGAAATATTGATTTCAGAGTGTACAGGTTTTGAAAATTTTGGAAACTGAGATTGAGAAGTTACGGAAAAAGACCTTCTTGCTGAAGCAAAATCATTAGATGTCCCTGCTTCAGACCTAGAGGAAAAAGAGTTTCGTCTGTCGAAGAAAATTTCTACTTTCCCTGATTCATCCTGTTTTATTTCTCGTAAGAGAGGTGCTTGTCTAGGTTGTGTAGGGATAGCTCTGTCAATAGACCATGACTGGGGGAGATCTACTCCTTTTGTCTTAGACAAGGAGTAGATCAAGGCCCTTCAATGAATGCAAGGCTTCCTTTTATAATTGGATATACTACTGTTTCTACAGTACAGGTGCATATTACCGGTACTATTTCTACAGTACAGGTTAACAATGGATTTTTTGATTACATGGATTTTGAAGATTAAAGACTAATCCTCTCCTAGATCGATTCCAAAGCAGTCGTCTTCATTCTGATTATAACTGCTTGAGGATTCTGCTGAGGAAGTGGGATCTTCCTTGTGTTTTTTGTCTTCTTCAATCATCTGCATGATTTGCTGAAGATGTTTTGCTAGAGTTTCTTTCGATTGAGCTCCTGCAAGGGCTGCAGCAATTTGGGCTTTTTGATTGAGGAACAGGGCAGTTTCTGGATCTGAAATCTTTTGACTTTCAGGATTGGATTTGAACCATTCTCTGACCTTCTCTGGGTAGGCCATTGAAGCATCAAATTGAGACCACCATTTGACATAACCATGCCTTTGAAGGATAGGAAATGATTTGGGGTGGTTTGGTTTTGCATACTTGTATTGCCATGAGAATACCCATGCCAATGAAAAAGTTGAGAAAAATTTTAACATTACAGGAACACATGTTTCCTGATTGTTAAAGTTTGATTGAAAAAGTTTATACCCTTCATCTGTTGGTGAGGGTAAAATTTCTTGGATTGGTCCAAAAAAGTCCCACCATTGGTAGAACCAATTTGGAAAAGTATAATTGATTTTTCTTTTAAAATAAATTAACCATGAATGTCTGAAGTGAGTATTTTGAAACCAAAATACTTTAGTCCAGGCTTCCATGTAGTCCCAATAATTAAAACCTATTGGGTCATAATTTTGAGAAAATTTTTGAATTTTGTTTAGGTTGTTCCCAAATTGCTTTGGGGATAAAATCTTGAGAATTTGAATGGTTGAATGGGTTATAAATTCGGGATTGGTTTTATCCTTGTAATGTTTAATAGATACTGAGTCAGTATCTATTAAGATGAATTCGTAGAAGTGGCGAGTCTTATTAGGTGCTAAGGGCCTGAAGTGGAATCCAGTAGGGAAAATCTTTGGGATGACTTTGTTTGGGGAATTATCCCAGAATTCAGGCTCTATGTGGATAATATTTGCGGTTTTGTTTGTAGATATGTAATTGGTTTGGGTTTTTTGAGTTTTTGTAGTATTTGAGGATGTTTGGGGCGTCGAGACGACAGACTTTTGTTTTCCTATTTGGATGACTGTTCTTCGATTGGCTACTTGAGATATTAATTGAGATAGATCAATTTCTTCATCGGACTCACTGCAAAGGTCGGCCCAAGATTTTTTGTTGAGTTTGGTAAGACCCTGGTCTTGTAAGGCTAGGAGGGTTTCAATTGGGATGGCATAGTCTGCTTTGGATTGTTTGGCTTGATTGTTTTGTGGTTCAAAAGATTTTTGGGTGGTTTGTTGTGTGGATGGCCCAGCTTGTTGGGTTTGAGTGAGTTGTTGGGTAAATGACCCAGATTGTTGAGTAGGTTGTTGGGTAGATGACTCTGTTGGGGTACTAGACCCAGATCTTCTGATTGGCCCTGGTAGGGCTAGGCGAATGCCTCTGCCTCTCGCTGAGGCCAAGGTTGCCTTTTTAGGCATCTTCTTTCTGTTTATCTCCCTGCAAATATTCACGTGTGAGAAAGTCAGGGAGAGAGTTTGAGTTGCCCTTGATATGCTCAATATCAAAATCAAAGACGCTTAAAATAGCTTGCCACCTGGCAAAAACTTGTTTTGAAGCAAGATTTTTAACATCATTTTGTAAAACATCTTTAGCTGATTTACAATCAACTCGGACTAAAAATTTTTGGTTGAGTAAGTCAGATTGAAATTTTGTGATGCATAAAACAATGGCTAAAATTTCTTTTTTGATAGTGGAATATTTTTGTTGAGTACTATTCCAATGTTTGGATGTAAATGCAATGATACATTCTTTATCATGCAGTTTTTGTTTTAGGATACCGCCATATCCTAAATCTGATGCATCTGTTTCCACTATTTTGAATGCATGAGGAACCGGTAAGTAAAGACAAGGAAGATTGCGGACTTTGGTTTTAAGGAACCTGATAATATCAGAATGTTTTTCTGTCCAAGGTGGAGGATTTTTCTTAAGCCTATCATGGAGAGGCTTAATGAGGTTGTTAAGATTTGGGATGAAATCCGAAACATAATTGAGACAACCTAGGAACCTCTGGAGCTGAGGTTTATCAAGGATATAATCTGGAAACTTTTCTGCAAACAAAATTGATCTTTCAATTGGAGTTATAGTGCCTTGGAAGATTATATGACCAAGAAAACGGATTTTTGTTTGAAAGAGAACAATTTTTGTCTTAGAGACAGCAAGACCATTTTTTTGGATGATGTACATGAAAGTTTTAACATGCTTGAAATGTTCATGTAAAGTTTGGGAAAAAATTAGAACATCATCAATGTAAACGATTGCAAAATCTGAATATGGATTGAAAATATCATTCATAATTTTTTGAAATTCAGATGGGGCATTTTTCAGACCAAAAGGCATTACATTCCATTCATACTGTCCAAATGGAACTGTAAATGCTGTTTTGTATCGGTCTGATTCGGTGATTTGAATCTGCCAAAAACCGGATTTCATATCAAATTTTGAGAAAATGTTTGCCGAATTTAACCTACTAAGCAAATCTTTTTTGTTTGGGATAGGATAACGAATCCATTGTAAGGCTTCATTCAGTGGTTTGTAATTGATGACAAGCCTAGGGGTTCCTCGTTCTATTTCAGCTTGCTTATTAACATAAAAAGCAGAGCAAGACCAAGGACTCTTGCTAGGACGAATTAATCCTTTATCCAAAAGATCTTTTATTTCCCTTTGACAATGCTGCAAAAGCTGCTCATTCATTTGAATTGGGCGAGCTTTTGTAGGGATTTTTGATTCTTTGAAATTCTTTTCATAAGGAAGATCAACGACGTGTTCTTTCCTATTCCAGAAAGCATGAGGCAAATCTGAACAAATAGACTTCTCAATTTGGTTCAAAAGATTTTTAATTTTGTCCTGAATCTTTGGTTGGGAGAGTTGGGATTCAAGGGTTTTAAAAGAGATTTCTTCTTTTAAGAAACAAATCTGTCTAGTCTTGGATTCAATTAGATTTAAAGATTTTTGCTTTGGTGAATCCAGGAACTCAAAGAAGGTTACTTGTCCCTGAACAAAAGAGGTAAGCCCCGGAAAGTCTGCCAGATAAGGAAACAAAAGGATTATGAAAGGTGTCCCCAAGACCACATCATTTTTGATATCTTTTGCAATAATAAATTCGGTGGGAATCCTGATATTACCCTTTTCAATAAAAACATCTGTTAGTTTGAAATTGACACTTAGCCTTTCTCCTGTTATTGAGCTAAGGCGTTCAGTAGTTTTTTCGAAATATTTTGTGGGGACCAAACCTTCCTTAATACAGTTTGAATCTGCACCTGAGTCAAAGAGTGCAATGGTGTCAAAAACAAAATCTTTAACGACAATTCGGATATGAACACGATGTTTCATAAAAGAGAATACATTGATTATTCTTAGAATTTCTTTTCCCTCGTTGTCGTCAGAGATTTTATTTTCTTGTTCCTTAGAACACTCTGTTTGATCAAGTTCATCACCAGATTCTCCCACTTGCATTAATTGGGAGAGAATAAGTTGATGATTGTCTTGATGTCTCCTGATTTCCTGGATTTCTCTTTTGAGGTTGTTGACCTCAGACTGGAGGTCCTGAATAGTTATGGGACGAATAACTTGTTTTTCTAATTTTTTGAAAATAGGTTTAACATCATATTTATTGCTAAGGACCAGATTTTTGGGTTTTTTCTCCTTTTGTAAAGATTTTTTTAGTTTCAAAAGGAAGTCTTTCTTTTGTTCAGGATTGTCAATAGCCTCAATAGCATCAAATAGGAGATCTTGATCTTTGGATAAAACACCAATTTGCTTGACATCTGAATCTGAGGATGATTCAATGTCATCGATTTCGATGTTATTGATATCATCCGAAGATTCTTGGTCAGAATCATTTTCTGAACTTTCTAACATCAGATTATTAATCTGTTCCTCAATCAGAGGATCAAGGTTTAGATTATTAATCTTTCTTTTTAACCGGCAGTATTTGCTAATATGTCCAGGTTTCTTACATGTATAGCAAATAATGGGGTTTTTTTGTGGGTAATTTTGGAAATTCTTTTGGAAAATCTTTTCATTTTTAGGGTTTTGAAAACCTCTTCTAGACCTTCTGAAATTCTTTTCAGGATTAGGTTTAGTAAAAACTTTTCGATTGGATGGTCTTTTGGATTTTCTTGGATGACAAGCAGGAAGACCGAATTGTTCACAGAAAGTTCCTAGATCAATACGATTTTGGGTTTTTTCTCGAGCAAGTTGCCTTTGGATTTTGTCATCTTGACAAATCTTTAGAGCAACCTTCTGGATAAAAGAAACTAGTTGACCATAACTTAACTCGTCATAGGGTATTATCCCATCCGGGGTTAAGCTACGTATTTTGTCCCTTACTTTATCTCCAAGAGATTTTGGGAGTCCAGCAAGGAACTTTTCTTTCCAAAAAGGTTGTTGACTATCTTCTCTGGTGTACACCCTGGTAAGAAAGGTGTCTTTATACCATCGGAAATCAGACAAGGTTTTGCATCTGAGATTGGAAAGCAGTTCAGCCGAACGATCTTTCCAGAGAGATGGATCACCAATGAAATGGCTTGCTATGGTAAAGATTAGGGTATTAACAGCATCGGGGATGGGTTCCCCGTCATCACCAATGATCGGTTCGTTCTGATCATTGACTTTTATGGCAGAGAAGATTGAATGTTTTTGGTTATCCGAAAGGTAGTTATCCCACCATCCTTTGAGTTGGCCACTGAAACCAGAAACAATAACGTTGGCTATTGCTTCTTCAGAAGTTTCATGGGCAGCTTGATAGGCTGTGCCTACCATAGTCATGCTGAAGCATACTCATGATGTTATATTCAGTTTTACCATCTATGTTCCATTCATAGACATTATTGGCATTGAAGCTGACAAAACCTAGTTCTCTTTCTTCGAGAGCCAGGTCAGGAGCAGAAATGCGATTATAACCATATGAGGAGGGTTTGGTTAAACCCTTCCACTTGGTTAGGGAGTTTGTTAGAATAGGGCTGATCTTGAGGGATGATTTGTGGGAATCATCACTGTAATCGGAGGAGGAGTCATTGGATTCATGACAAAGGGCATTAACAGCTTTGGATGAGCGTGTTTGAATACGAGAAGTAGACTCACCAGAGTTAGGAGTTTCAGGGACAGTAGAGAAACGGTTTAAAAGTTGGTCGATTTTTTGAATAACTTCTGAATCACCAGATTGTTGTTTTAAAATGGAGGTTTTAAGACTTTGCTTTGCCTTACTACTAATTTTAAAAGGTTTAAAAAGGGGTTTTTCAATACTTTTAGAAGTAGAGGCTTCAGAAACATTTTTCAAAGAAAAAGTAGATCCTGAAGATGAAAGGTTGTCTCCTAGACATTGTAAAAATCTATTGGTGTAATTTGATTGCTCAATAAGATTTTTAAT
The DNA here is from genome assembly GCF_003086295.3 of Arachis hypogaea. NCBI lineage: Eukaryota > Viridiplantae > Streptophyta > Magnoliopsida > Fabales > Fabaceae > Arachis > Arachis hypogaea. The sequence continues at coordinate 142,502,149 of NC_092054.1, forward strand.
ATCTTTTGGGGCGACAGCTTCATCAATATTTTTTGATTTAAAAGGAGAAGCCATAACAGGGTTATGTCCTTCCGTGTTTGAAATTACAAAGGGTCCTTTTGGAGGAAACTCAGATCTGATTAAATTTCCATCTTTAACCTTCCAAGTTGAAATAACATTTGCTGAAAGCAAGTTTTCTTTGTGCTTAAAAGGATAAACAAGATTGTTTTTGATGGAATAAGCATGAAACCATTCAAAGAAGGGAATATGCATCTTAACTTCTTTTAGAAAATTGTAATATTTTTCTTTGAATGATGCAATTTGAGTAGCTGTATACGTACGTAAATACCACTTTCTGTGGAGGTCATATTCCTCAGAATCGAGGTTTTTACGTAAAGCTTCTCTGTCAATGATAAATTCTGTGCTACTCATTGGGCATTATTTACTGAAGAATATTGAGCACCCTGCATAGATGAGTATGTTGGAGATTGAATGGAAGATTCTATCTCAACATCATCATCTGAATGCTTATCATCGGTTTGATAAACTGCTTGAGAAATGTTTGAATTATTTTGTAATCCAGAAATATTGATTTCAGAGTGTACAGGTTTTGAAAATTTTGGAAACTGAGATTGAGAAGTTACGGAAAAAGACCTTCTTGCTGAAGCAAAATCATTAGATGTCCCTGCTTCAGACCTAGAGGAAAAAGAGTTTCGTCTGTCGAAGAAGATTTCTACTTTCCCTGATTCATCCTGTTTTATTTCTCGTAAGAGAGGTGCTTGTCTAGGTTGTGTAGGGATAGCTCTGTCAATAGACCATGACTGGGGGAGATCAATTTCATCCCACCTTATGAGCCTTGGAATCATGACATTTGCCTTTGTCATGTCAGTGACAAACAAAGTAGTTTCACGATCTTGGGATTTAAGAAGGACCCTAGAATTACAAGTATTCATAACCTTGTATTGAATCCTATAGATTAAAGCGGCCGGAATGGATCCTTCCTTCATGTTAAGACCATGAATTCGGATGTTCAGGAAGAGGGAGTCAAGGATGTTAGTGTCTAACAAGCTGACCGTTTTGTTAGGAAAACAGTTGAAATAAACTGGACCATGTCCAAGACTTGTTTCAACTGTTCCAATAAGGGAGTCTTGGAAATCATTGTGTCTAATATCTCGAAGACACATGAGGATGGAAGCATTTAAGCCTTCTCGGATGAGAGGTTTGACGGCAACTTGGACACACCCTATGTGAAGATATCTGTAGTGACGGGCATGTTCTCTGACAGATGCTTTGGTTAAGAGATGGAATTCCTCACCGGATTCTGGTCCTAGAGGAATATTATTTTCAGCGGTTTTGATGATATAGTCTGATTTTCTTTTGTTGTCGTCAGGGACATAAAGCTCATCTTGGGGGATTTTGGGTATCTCCCAGTTATCGATGGCTTGATTGATATCTTCGAAGCAAACTTCTTCTTCAAAGATATTGTGTTTGGGAGAAAGTTCATCAGGTCTAGCCACTTTCTCAGTAAGGGGATTGGAGGAAGAATGGATTGGAGAGGTGGAGGAGGAAGACGGAGAAGAGAAAGAGAGTCGTCTAGAAAGAGAACGGAAGAGTTTAGACATATTTTTATAAAATCTGATATCATTGCCCTCCTTTGGTTCAGGAAGAACATAAATATTATCACTAAACTATCACTCAAATTTTTGGATCTGGGCTCTTAACTCTTTTTTTTTTTTTTTTTTTTTTTTTTTGCAATCTCTAAATCCATAGCCACCAGGAGTTCTTACGTTTGGATCTTATCACTTTTGAGAACATCATCAAATTAGCCTTACTGCCCATCAACAAGGGTCTTACTGCTACAGTTCCTTTAAGTGATAAAATTAAACAGCCTGTACTTCCAGATTTAAAGAGTAGTTGTTATGATAAATACAGGAAATATAAGAACATGAACAGTAAAAAATGGTTTCCAGATCCATGAACCTCAGAGATAGTTTAATGATAATATTAATATTCCTACTTCCTGAACCAAAGGAGGGCAATGATATCAGATTTTATAAAAATATGTCTAAACTCTTCCGTTCTCTTTCTAGACGACTCTCTTTCTCTTCTCCGTCTTCCTCCTCCACCTCTCCAATCCATTCTTCCTCCAATCCCCTTACTGAGAAAGTGGCTAGACCTGATGAACTTTCTCCCAAACACAATATCTTTGAAGAAGAAGTTTGCTTCGAATATTAATACTCCTTGTCTTAGAGACAGCACTATAACCCGCATCTGGTATCAGAGCCTGATGGGGAAGTAGGAATATTAATATTATCATTAAACTATCTCTGAGGTTCATGGATCTGGAAACCATTTTTTACTGTTCATGTTCTTATATTTCCTGTATTTATCATAACAACTACTCTTTAAATCTGGAAGTACAGGCTGTTTAATTTTATCACTTAAAGGAACTGTAGCAGTAAGACCCTTGTTGATGGGCAGTAAGGCTAATTTGATGATGTTCTCAAAAGTGATAAGATCCAAACGTAAGAACTCCTGGTGGCTATGGATTTAGAGATTGCAAAAAAAAAAAAAAAAAAAAAAAAAAAAGAGTTAAGAGCCCAGATCCAAAAATTTGAGTGATAGTTTAGTGATAATATTTATGTTCTTCCTGAACCAAAGGAGGGCAATGATATCAGATTTTATAAAAATATGTCTAAACTCTTCCGTTCTCTTTCTAGACGACTCTCTTTCTCTTCTCCGTCTTCCTCCTCCACCTCTCCAATCCATTCTTCCTCCAATCCCCTTACTGAGAAAGTGGCTAGACCTGATGAACTTTCTCCCAAACACAATATCTTTGAAGAAGAAGTTTGCTTCGAAGATATCAATCAAGCCATCGATAACTGGGAGATACCCAAAATCCCCCAAGATGAGCTTTATGTCCCTGACGACAACAAAAGAAAATCAGACTATATCATCAAAACCGCTGAAAATAATATTCCTCTAGGACCAGAATCCGGTGAGGAATTCCATCTCTTAACCAAAGCATCTGTCAGAGAACATGCCCGTCACTACAGATATCTTCACATAGGGTGTGTCCAAGTTGCCGTCAAACCTCTCATCCGAGAAGGCTTAAATGCTTCCATCCTCATGTGTCTTCGAGATATTAGACACAATGATTTCCAAGACTCCCTTATTGGAACAGTTGAAACAAGTCTTGGACATGGTCCAGTTTATTTCAACTGTTTTCCTAACAAAACGGTCAGCTTGTTAGACACTAACATCCTTGACTCCCTCTTCCTGAACATCCGAATTCATGGTCTTAACATGAAGGAAGGATCCATTCCGGCCGCTTTAATCTATAGGATTCAATACAAGGTTATGAATACTTGTAATTCTAGGGTCCTTCTTAAATCCCAAGATCGTGAAACTACTTTGTTTGTCACTGACATGACAAAGGCAAATGTCATGATTCCAAGGCTCATAAGGTGGGATGAAATTGATCTCCCCCAGTCATGGTCTATTGACAGAGCTATCCCTACACAACCTAGACAAGCACCTCTCTTACGAGAAATAAAACAGGATGAATCAGGGAAAGTAGAAATTTTCTTCGACAGACGAAACTCTTTTTCCTCTAGGTCTGAAGCAGGGACATCTAATGATTTTGCTTCAGCAAGAAGGTCTTTTTCCGTAACTTCTCAATCTCAGTTTCCAAAATTTTCAAAACCTGTACACTCTGAAATCAATATTTCTGGATTACAAAATAATTCAAACATTTCTCAAGCAGTTTATCAAACCGATGATAAGCATTCAGATGATGATGTTGAGATAGAATCTTCCATTCAATCTCCAACATACTCATCTATGCAGGGTGCTCAATATTCTTCAGTAAATAATGCCCAATGAGTAGCACAGAATTTATCATTGACAGAGAAGCTTTACGTAAAAACCTCGATTCTGAGGAATATGACCTCCACAGAAAGTGGTATTTACGTACGTATACAGCTACTCAAATTGCATCATTCAAAGAAAAATATTACAATTTTCTAAAAGAAGTTAAGATGCATATTCCCTTCTTTGAATGGTTTCATGCTTATTCCATCAAAAACAATCTTGTTTATCCTTTTAAGCACAAAGAAAACTTGCTTTCAGCAAATGTTATTTCAACTTGGAAGGTTAAAGATGGAAATTTAATCAGATCTGAGTTTCCTCCAAAAGGACCCTTTGTAATTTCAAACACGGAAGGACATAACCCTGTTATGGCTTCTCCTTTTAAATCAAAAAATATTGATGAAGCTGTCGCCCCAAAAGATATTAAAAATCTTATTGAGCAATCAAATTACACCAATAGATTTTTACAATGTCTAGGAGACAACCTTTCATCTTCAGGATCTACTTTTTCTTTGAAAAATGTTTCTGAAGCCTCTACTTCTAAAAGTATTGAAAAACCCCTTTTTAAACCTTTTAAAATTAGTAGTAAGGCAAAGCAAAGTCTTAAAACCTCCATTTTAAAACAACAATCTGGTGATTCAGAAGTTATTCAAAAAATCGACCAACTTTTAAACCGTTTCTCTACTGTCCCTGAAACTCCTAACTCTGGTGAGTCTACTTCTCGTATTCAAACACGCTCATCCAAAGTTGTTAATGCCCTTTGTCATGAATCCAATGACTCCTCCTCCGATTACAGTGATGATTCCCACAAATCATCCCTCAAGATCAGCCCTATTCTAACAAACTCCCTAACCAAGTGGAAGGGTTTAACCAAACCCTCCTCATATGGTTATAATCGCATTTCTGCTCCTGACCTGGCTCTCGAAGAAAGAGAACTAGGTTTTGTCAGCTTCAATGCCAATAATGTCTATGAATGGAACATAGATGGTAAAACTGAATATAACATCATGAGTATGCTTCAGCATATGACTATGGTAGGCACAGCCTATCAAGCTGCCCATGAAACTTCTGAAGAAGCAATAGCCAACGTTATTGTTTCTGGTTTCAGTGGCCAACTCAAAGGATGGTGGGATAACTACCTTTCGGATAACCAAAAACATTCAATCTTCTCTGCCATAAAAGTCAATGATCAGAACGAACCGATCATTGGTGATGACGGGGAACCCATCCCCGATGCTGTTAATACCCTAATCTTTACCATAGCAAGCCATTTCATTGGTGATCCATCTCTCTGGAAAGATCGTTCGGCTGAACTGCTTTCCAATCTCAGATGCAAAACCTTGTCTGATTTCCGATGGTATAAAGACACCTTTCTTACCAGGGTGTACACCAGAGAAGATAGTCAACAACCTTTTTGGAAAGAAAAGTTCCTTGCTGGACTCCCAAAATCTCTTGGAGATAAAGTAAGGGACAAAATACGTAGCTTAACCCCGGATGGGATAATACCCTATGACGAGTTAAGTTATGGTCAACTAGTTTCTTTTATCCAGAAGGTTGCTCTAAAGATTTGTCAAGATGACAAAATCCAAAGGCAACTTGCTCGAGAAAAAACCCAAAATCGTATTGATCTAGGAACTTTCTGTGAACAATTCGGTCTTCCTGCTTGTCATCCAAGAAAATCCAAAAGACCATCCAATCGAAAAGTTTTTACTAAACCTAATCCTGAAAAGAATTTCAGAAGGTCTAGAAGAGGTTTTCAAAACCCTAAAAATGAAAAGATTTTCCAAAAGAATTTCCAAAATTACCCACAAAAAAACCCCATTATTTGCTATACATGTAAGAAACCTGGACATATTAGCAAATACTGCCGGTTAAAAAGAAAGATTAATAATCTAAACCTTGATCCTCTGATTGAGGAACAGATTAATAATCTGATGTTAGAAAGTTCAGAAAATGATTCTGACCAAGAATCTTCGGATGATATCAATAACATCGAAATCGATGACATTGAATCATCCTCAGATTCAGATGTCAAGCAAATTGGTGTTTTATCCAAAGATCAAGATCTCCTATTTGATGCTATTGAGGCTATTGACAATCCTGAACAAAAGAAAGACTTCCTTTTGAAACTAAAAAAATCTTTACAAAAGGAGAAAAAACCCAAAAATCTGGTCCTTAGCAATAAATATGATGTTAAACCTATTTTCAAAAAATTAGAAAAACAAGTTATTCGTCCCATAACTATTCAGGACCTCCAGTCTGAGGTCAACAACCTCAAAAGAGAAATCCAGGAAATCAGGAGACATCAAGACAATCATCAACTTATTCTCTCCCAATTAATGCAAGTGGGAGAATCTGGTGATGAACTTGATCAAACAGAGTGTTCTAAGGAACAAGAAAATAAAATCTCTGACGACAACGAGGGAAAAGAAATTCTAAGAATAATCAATGTATTCTCTTTTATGAAACATCGTGTTCATATCCGAATTGTCGTTAAAGATTTTGTTTTTGACACCATTGCACTCTTTGACTCAGGTGCAGATTCAAACTGTATTAAGGAAGGTTTGGTCCCCACAAAATATTTCGAAAAAACTACTGAACGCCTTAGCTCAATAACAGGAGAAAGGCTAAGTGTCAATTTCAAACTAACAGATGTTTTTATTGAAAAGGGTAATATCAGGATTCCCACCGAATTTATTATTGCAAAAGATATCAAAAATGATGTGGTCTTGGGGACACCTTTCATAATCCTTTTGTTTCCTTATCTGGCAGACTTTCCGGGGCTTACCTCTTTTGTTCAGGGACAAGTAACCTTCTTTGAGTTCCTGGATTCACCAAAGCAAAAATCTTTAAATCTAATTGAATCCAAGACTAGACAGATTTGTTTCTTAAAAGAAGAAATCTCTTTTAAAACCCTTGAATCCCAACTCTCCCAACCAAAGATTCAGGACAAAATTAAAAATCTTTTGAACCAAATTGAGAAGTCTATTTGTTCAGATTTGCCTCATGCTTTCTGGAATAGGAAAGAACACGTCGTTGATCTTCCTTATGAAAAGAATTTCAAAGAATCAAAAATCCCTACAAAAGCTCGCCCAATTCAAATGAATGAGCAGCTTTTGCAGCATTGTCAAAGGGAAATAAAAGATCTTTTGGATAAAGGATTAATTCGTCCTAGCAAGAGTCCTTGGTCTTGCTCTGCTTTTTATGTTAATAAGCAAGCTGAAATAGAACGAGGAACCCCTAGGCTTGTCATCAATTACAAACCACTGAATGAAGCCTTACAATGGATTCGTTATCCTATCCCAAACAAAAAAGATTTGCTTAGTAGGTTAAATTCGGCAAACATTTTCTCAAAATTTGATATGAAATCCGGTTTTTGGCAGATTCAAATCACCGAATCAGACCGATACAAAACAGCATTTACAGTTCCATTTGGACAGTATGAATGGAATGTAATGCCTTTTGGTCTGAAAAATGCCCCATCTGAATTTCAAAAAATTATGAATGATATTTTCAATCCATATTCAGATTTTGCAATCGTTTACATTGATGATGTTCTAATTTTTTCCCAAACTTTACATGAACATTTCAAGCATGTTAAAACTTTCATGTACATCATCCAAAAAAATGGTCTTGCTGTCTCTAAGACAAAAATTGTTCTCTTTCAAACAAAAATCCGTTTTCTTGGTCATATAATCTTCCAAGGCACTATAACTCCAATTGAAAGATCAATTTTGTTTGCAGAAAAGTTTCCAGATTATATCCTTGATAAACCTCAGCTCCAGAGGTTCCTAGGTTGTCTCAATTATGTTTCGGATTTCATCCCAAATCTTAACAACCTCATTAAGCCTCTCCATGATAGGCTTAAGAAAAATCCTCCACCTTGGACAGAAAAACATTCTGATATTATCAGGTTCCTTAAAACCAAAGTCCGCAATCTTTCTTGTCTTTACTTACCGGTTCCTCATGCATTCAAAATAGTGGAAACAGATGCATCAGATTTAGGATATGGCGGTATCCTAAAACAAAAACTGCATGATAAAGAATGTATCATTGCATTTACATCCAAACATTGGAATAGTACTCAACAAAAATATTCCACTATCAAAAAAGAAATTTTAGCCATTGTTTTATGCATCACAAAATTTCAATCTGACTTACTCAACCAAAAATTTTTAGTCCGAGTTGATTGTAAATCAGCTAAAGATGTTTTACAAAATGATGTTAAAAATCTTGCTTCAAAACAAGTTTTTGCCAGGTGGCAAGCTATTTTAAGCGTCTTTGATTTTGATATTGAGCATATCAAGGGCAACTCAAACTCTCTCCCTGACTTTCTCACACGTGAATATTTGCAGGGAGATAAACAGAAAGAAGATGCCTAAAAAGGCAACCTTGGCCTCAGCGAGAGGCAGAGGCATTCGCCTAGCCCTACCAGGGCCAATCAGAAGATCTGGGTCTAGTACCCCAACAGAGTCATCTACCCAACAACCTACTCAACAATCTGGGTCATTTACCCAACAACTCACTCAAACCCAACAAGCTGGGCCATCCACACAACAAACCACCCAAAAATCTTTTGAACCACAAAACAATCAAGCCAAACAATCCAAAGCAGACTATGCCATCCCAATTGAAACCCTCCTAGCCTTACAAGACCAGGGTCTTACCAAACTCAACAAAAAATCTTGGGCCGACCTTTGCAGTGAGTCCGATGAAGAAATTGATCTATCTCAATTAATATCTCAGGTAGCCAATCGAAGAACAGTCATCCAAATAGGAAAACAAAAGTCTGTCGTCTCGACGCCCCAAACATCCTCAAATACTACAAAAACTCAAAAAACCCAAACCAATTACATATCTACAAACAAAACCGCAAATATTATCCACATAGAGCCTGAATTCTGGGATAATTCCCCAAACAAAGTCATCCCAAAGATTTTCCCTACTGGATTCCACTTCAGGCCCTTAGCACCTAATAAGACTCGCCACTTCTACGAATTCATCTTAATAGATACTGACTCAGTATCTATTAAACATTACAAGGATAAAACTAATCCCGAATTTATAACCCATTCAACCATTCAAATTCTCAAGATTTTATCCCCAAAGCAATTTGGGAACAACCTAAACAAAATTCAAAAATTTTCTCAAAATTATGACCCAATAGGTTTTAATTATTGGGACTACATGGAAGCCTGGACTAAAGTATTTTGGTTTCAAAATACTCACTTCAGACATTCATGGTTAATTTATTTTAAAAGAAAAATCAATTATACTTTTCCAAATTGGTTCTACCAATGGTGGGACTTTTTTGGACCAATCCAAGAAATTTTACCCTCACCAACAGATGAAGGGTATAAACTTTTTCAATCAAACTTTAACAATCAGGAAACATGTGTTCCTGTAATGTTAAAATTTTTCTCAACTTTTTCATTGGCATGGGTATTCTCATGGCAATACAAGTATGCAAAACCAAACCACCCCAAATCATTTCCTATCCTTCAAAGGCATGGTTATGTCAAATGGTGGTCTCAATTTGATGCTTCAATGGCCTACCCAGAGAAGGTCAGAGAATGGTTCAAATCCAATCCTGAAAGTCAAAAGATTTCAGATCCAGAAACTGCCCTGTTCCTCAATCAAAAAGCCCAAATTGCTGCAGCCCTTGCAGGAGCTCAATCGAAAGAAACTCTAGCAAAACATCTTCAGCAAATCATGCAGATGATTGAAGAAGACAAAAAACACAAGGATGATCCCACTTCCTCAGCAGAATCCTCAAGCAGTTATAATCAGAATGAAGACGACTGCTTTGGAATCGATCTAGGAGAGGATTAGTCTTTAATCTTCAAAATCCATGTAATCAAAAAATCCATTGTTAACCTGTACTGTAGAAATAGTACCGGTAATATGCACCTGTACTGTAGAAACAGTAGTATATCCAATTATAAAAGGAAGCCTTGCATTCATTGAAGGGCACCCTTCAGTTTACATAAGATAGAGAAAAGTTAGAGAGAGAAACTCTGAGAGTTCCCTTGTAAGCTCTCCAGCTCTTCTTCTTCTCTCTTCTTTTATTTCAATCATTCAATAAAACTTTCAATCAGTTCTTTATTTTCGAGTCTTCATATTTACATTTCTGCAGTTGCATATGTGTGCGGACTACCGCCACATCTAACTTCATATTTACTTTTCTGCTCTTGCATCTATCATAAGCATATGCGAGCGGACTACCGCCGCATCTAACTTCATATTTTCTTTTCTGCTCTTGCATCTATCATACTGCATCCAGACTAACCTTGTCTACTCCTTCTTCCCCCTTTCCCTCCTTGATCCACCCCGCCGCATCTGGTATCAGAGCCTTGGAATCATGACATTTGCCTTTGTCATGTCAGTGACAAACAAAGTAGTTTATCAAACCCTCCTAGCCTTACAAGACCAGGGTCTTACCAAACTCAACAAAAAATCTTGGGCCGACCTTTGCAGTGAGTCCGATGAAGAAATTGATCTATCTCAATTAATATCTCAAGTAGCCAATCGAAGAACAGTCATCCAAATAGGAAAACAAAAGTCTGTCGTCTCGACGCCCCAAACATCCTCAAATACTACAAAAACTCAAAAAACCCAAACCAATTACATATCTACAAACAAAACCGCAAATATTATCCACATAGAGCCTGAATTCTGGGATAATTCCCCAAACAAAGTCATCCCAAAGATTTTCCCTACTGGATTCCACTTCAGGCCCTTAGCACCTAATAAGACTCGCCACTTCTACGAATTCATCTTAATAGATACTGACTCAGTATCTATTAAACATTACAAGGATAAAACCAATCCCGAATTTATAACCCATTCAACCATTCAAATTCTCAAGATTTTATCCCCAAAGCAATTTGGGAACAACCTAAACAAAATTCAAAAATTTTCTCAAAATTATGACCCAATAGGTTTTAATTATTGGGACTACATGGAAGCCTGGACTAAAGTATTTTGGTTTCAAAATACTCACTTCAGACATTCATGGTTAATTTATTTTAAAAGAAAAATCAATTATACTTTTCCAAATTGGTTCTACCAATGGTGGGACTTTTTTGGACCAATCCAAGAAATTTTACCCTCACCAACAGATGAAGGGTATAAACTTTTTCAATCAAACTTTAACAATCAGGAAACATGTGTTCCTGTAATGTTAAAATTTTTCTCAACTTTTTCATTGGCATGGGTATTCTCATGGCAATACAAGTATGCAAAACCAAACCACCCCAAATCATTTCCTATCCTTCAAAGGCATGGTTATGTCAAATGGTGGTCTCAATTTGATGCTTCAATGGCCTACCCAGAGAAGGTCAGAGAATGGTTCAAATCCAATCCTGAAAGTCAAAAGATTTCAGAGAGGGTTTCAATTGGGATGGCATAGTCTGCTTTGGATTGTTTGGTTTGATTACATGGATTTTGAAGATTTATCCAGAGTAAATATGAAGTTCAGCAAGAAGGTCTTTTTCCGTAACTTCTCAATCTCAGTTTCCAAAATTTTCAAAACCTGTACACTCTGAAATCAATATTTCTGGATTACAAAATAATTCAAACATTTCTCAAGCAGTTTATCAAACCGATGATAAGCATTCAGATGATGATGTTGAGATAGAATCTTCCATTCAATCTCCAACATACTCATCTATGCAGGGTGCTCAATATTCTTCAGTAAATAATGCCCAATGAGTAGCACAGAATTTATCATTGACAGAGAAGCTTTACGTAAAAACCTCGATTCTGAGGAATATGACCTCCACAGAAAGTGGTATTTACGTACGTATACAGCTACTCAAATTGCATCATTCAAAGAAAAATATTACAATTTTCTAAAAGAAGTTAAGATGCATATTCCCTTCTTTGAATGGTTTCATGCTTATTCCATAAAAAACAATCTTGTTTATCCTTTTAAGCACAAAGAAAACTTGCTTTCAGCAAATGTTATTTCAACTTGGAAGGTTAAAGATGGAAATTTAATCAGATCTGAGTTTCCTCCAAAAGGACCCTTTGTAATTTCAAACACGGAAGGACATAACCCTGTTATGGCTTCTCCTTTTAAATCAAAAAATATTGATGAAGCTGTCGCCCCAAAAGATATTAAAAATCTTATTGAGCAATCAAATTACACCAATAGATTTTTACAATGTCTAGGAGACAACCTTTCATCTTCAGGATCTACTTTTTCTTTGAAAAATGTTTCTGAAGCCTCTACTTCTAAAAGTATTGAAAAACCCCTTTTTAAACCTTTTAAAATTAGTAGTAAGGCAAAGCAAAGTCTTAAAACCTCCATTTTAAAACAACAATCTGGTGATTCAGAAGTTATTCAAAAAATCGACCAACTTTTAAACCGTTTCTCTACTGTCCCTGAAACTCCTAACTCTGGTGAGTCTACTTCTCGTATTCAAACACGCTCATCCAAAGTTGTTAATGCCCTTTGTCATGAATCCAATGACTCCTCCTCCGATTACAGTGATGATTCCCACAAATCATCCCTCAAGATCAGCCCTATTCTAACAAACTCCCTAACCAAGTGGAAGGGTTTAACCAAACCCTCCTCATATGGTTATAATCGCATTTCTGCTCCTGACCTGGCTCTCGAAGAAAGAGAACTAGGTTTTGTCAGCTTCAATGCCAATAATGTCTATGAATGGAACATAGATGGTAAAACTGAATATAACATCATGAGTATGCTTCAGCATATGACTATGGTAGGCACAGCCTATCAAGCTGCCCATGAAACTTCTGAAGAAGCAATAGCCAACGTTATTGTTTCTGGTTTCAGTGGCCAACTCAAAGGATGGTGGGATAACTACCTTTCGGATAACCAAAAACATTCAATCTTCTCTGCCATAAAAGTCAATGATCAGAACGAACCGATCATTGGTGATGACGGGGAACCCATCCCCGATGCTGTTAATACCCTAATCTTTACCATAGCAAGCCATTTCATTGGTGATCCATCTCTCTGGAAAGATCGTTCGGCTGAACTGCTTTCCAATCTCAGATGCAAAACCTTGTCTGATTTCCGATGGTATAAAGACACCTTTCTTACCAGGGTGTACACCAGAGAAGATAGTCAACAACCTTTTTGGAAAGAAAAGTTCCTTGCTGGACTCCCAAAATCTCTTGGAGATAAAGTAAGGGACAAAATACGTAGCTTAACCCCGGATGGGATAATACCCTATGACGAGTTAAGTTATGGTCAACTAGTTTCTTTTATCCAGAAGGTTGCTCTAAAGATTTGTCAAGATGACAAAATCCAAAGGCAACTTGCTCGAGAAAAAACCCAAAATCGTATTGATCTAGGAACTTTCTGTGAACAATTCGGTCTTCCTGCTTGTCATCCAAGAAAATCCAAAAGACCATCCAATCGAAAAGTTTTTACTAAACCTAATCCTGAAAAGAATTTCAGAAGGTCTAGAAGAGGTTTTCAAAACCCTAAAAATGAAAAGATTTTCCAAAAGAATTTCCAAAATTACCCACAAAAAAACCCCATTATTTGCTATACATGTAAGAAACCTGGACATATTAGCAAATACTGCCGGTTAAAAAGAAAGATTAATAATCTAAACCTTGATCCTCTGATTGAGGAACAGATTAATAATCTGATGTTAGAAAGTTCAGAAAATGATTCTGACCAAGAATCTTCGGATGATATCAATAACATCGAAATCGATGACATTGAATCATCCTCAGATTCAGATGTCAAGCAAATTGGTGTTTTATCCAAAGATCAAGATCTCCTATTTGATGCTATTGAGGCTATTGACAATCCTGAACAAAAGAAAGACTTCCTTTTGAAACTAAAAAAATCTTTACAAAAGGAGAAAAAACCCAAAAATCTGGTCCTTAGCAATAAATATGATGTTAAACCTATTTTCAAAAAATTAGAAAAACAAGTTATTCGTCCCATAACTATTCAGGACCTCCAGTCTGAGGTCAACAACCTCAAAAGAGAAATCCAGGAAATCAGGAGACATCAAGACAATCATCAACTTATTCTCTCCCAATTAATGCAAGTGGGAGAATCTGGTGATGAACTTGATCAAACAGAGTGTTCTAAGGAACAAGAAAATAAAATCTCTGACGACAACGAGGGAAAAGAAATTCTAAGAATAATCAATGTATTCTCTTTTATGAAACATCGTGTTCATATCCGAATTGTCGTTAAAGATTTTGTTTTTGACACCATTGCACTCTTTGACTCAGGTGCAGATTCAAACTGTATTAAGGAAGGTTTGGTCCCCACAAAATATTTCGAAAAAACTACTGAACGCCTTAGCTCAATAACAGGAGAAAGGCTAAGTGTCAATTTCAAACTAACAGATGTTTTTATTGAAAAGGGTAATATCAGGATTCCCACCGAATTTATTATTGCAAAAGATATCAAAAATGATGTGGTCTTGGGGACACCTTTCATAATCCTTTTGTTTCCTTATCTGGCAGACTTTCCGGGGCTTACCTCTTTTGTTCAGGGACAAGTAACCTTCTTTGAGTTCCTGGATTCACCAAAGCAAAAATCTTTAAATCTAATTGAATCCAAGACTAGACAGATTTGTTTCTTAAAAGAAGAAATCTCTTTTAAAACCCTTGAATCCCAACTCTCCCAACCAAAGATTCAGGACAAAATTAAAAATCTTTTGAACCAAATTGAGAAGTCTATTTGTTCAGATTTGCCTCATGCTTTCTGGAATAGGAAAGAACACGTCGTTGATCTTCCTTATGAAAAGAATTTCAAAGAATCAAAAATCCCTACAAAAGCTCGCCCAATTCAAATGAATGAGCAGCTTTTGCAGCATTGTCAAAGGGAAATAAAAGATCTTTTGGATAAAGGATTAATTCGTCCTAGCAAGAGTCCTTGGTCTTGCTCTGCTTTTTATGTTAATAAGCAAGCTGAAATAGAATGAGGAACCCCTAGGCTTGTCATCAATTACAAACCACTGAATGAAGCCTTACAATGGATTCGTTATCCTATCCCAAACAAAAAAGATTTGCTTAGTAGGTTAAATTCGGCAAACATTTTCTCAAAATTTGATATGAAATCCGGTTTTTGGCAGATTTAAATCACCGAATCAGACCGATACAAAACAGCATTTACAGTTCCATTTGGACAGTATGAATGGAATGTAATGCCTTTTGGTCTGAAAAATGCCCCATCTGAATTTCAAAAAATTATGAATGATATTTTCAATCCATATTCAGATTTTGCAATCGTTTACATTGATGATGTTCTAATTTTTTCCCAAACTTTACATGAACATTTCAAGCATGTTAAAACTTTCATGTACATCATCCAAAAAAATGGTCTTGCTGTCTCTAAGACAAAAATTGTTCTCTTTCAAACAAAAATCCGTTTTCTTGGTCATATAATCTTCCAAGGCACTATAACTCCAATTGAAAGATCAATTTTGTTTGCAGAAAAGTTTCCAGATTATATCCTTGATAAACCTCAGCTCCAGAGGTTCCTAGGTTGTCTCAATTATGTTTCGGATTTCATCCCAAATCTTAACAACCTCATTAAGCCTCTCCATGATAGGCTTAAGAAAAATCCTCCACCTTGGACAGAAAAACATTCTGATATTATCAGGTTCCTTAAAACCAAAGTCCGCAATCTTCCTTGTCTTTACTTACCGGTTCCTCATGCATTCAAAATAGTGGAAACAGATGCATCAGATTTAGGATATGGCGGTATCCTAAAACAAAAACTGCATGATAAAGAATGTATCATTGCATTTACATCCAAACATTGGAATAGTACTCAACAAAAATATTCCACTATCAAAAAAGAAATTTTAGCCATTGTTTTATGCATCACAAAATTTCAATCTGACTTACTCAACCAAAAATTTTTAGTCCGAGTTGATTGTAAATCAGCTAAAGATGTTTTACAAAATGATGTTAAAAATCTTGCTTCAAAACAAGTTTTTGCCAGGTGGCAAGCTATTTTAAGCGTCTTTGATTTTGATATTGAGCATATCAAGGGCAACTCAAACTCTCTCCCTGACTTTCTCACACGTGAATATTTGCAGGGAGATAAACAGATAGAAGATGCCTAAAAAGGCAACCTTGGCCTCAGCGAGAGGCAGAGGCATTCGCCTAGCCCTACCAGGGCCAATCAGAAGATCTGGGTCTAGTACCCCAACAGAGTCATCTACCCAACAACCTACTCAACAATCTGGGTCATTTACCCAACAACTCACTCAAACCCAACAAGCTGGGCCATCCACACAACAAACCACCCAAAAATCTTTTGAACCACAAAACAATCAAGCCAAACAATCCAAAGCAGACTATGCCATCCCAATTGAAACCCTCCTAGCCTTACAAGACCAGGGTCTTACCAAACTCAACAAAAAATCTTGGGCCGACCTTTGCAGTGAGTCCGATGAAGAAATTGATCTATCTCAATTAATATCTCAAGTAGCCAATCGAAGAACAGTCATCCAAATAGGAAAACAAAAGTCTGTCGTCTCGACGCCCCAAACATCCTCAAATACTACAAAAACTCAAAAAACCCAAACCAATTACATATCTACAAACAAAACCGCAAATATTATCCACATAGAGCCTGAATTCTGGGATAATTCCCCAAACAAAGTCATCCCAAAGATTTTCCCTACTGGATTCCACTTCAGGCCCTTAGCACCTAATAAGACTCGCCACTTCTACGAATTCATCTTAATAGATACTGACTCAGTATCTATTAAACATTACAAGGATAAAACCAATCCCGAATTTATAACCCATTCAACCATTCAAATTCTCAAGATTTTATCCCCAAAGCAATTTGGGAACAACCTAAACAAAATTCAAAAATTTTCTCAAAATTATGACCCAATAGGTTTTAATTATTGGGACTACATGGAAGCCTGGACTAAAGTATTTTGGTTTCAAAATACTCACTTCAGACATTCATGGTTAATTTATTTTAAAAGAAAAATCAATTATACTTTTCCAAATTGGTTCTACCAATGGTGGGACTTTTTTGGACCAATCCAAGAAATTTTACCCTCACCAACAGATGAAGGGTATAAACTTTTTCAATCAAACTTTAACAATCAGGAAACATGTGTTCCTGTAATGTTAAAATTTTTCTCAACTTTTTCATTGGCATGGGTATTCTCATGGCAATACAAGTATGCAAAACCAAACCACCCCAAATCATTTCCTATCCTTCAAAGGCATGGTTATGTCAAATGGTGGTCTCAATTTGATGCTTCAATGGCCTACCCAGAGAAGGTCAGAGAATGGTTCAAATCCAATCCTGAAAGTCAAAAGATTTCAGATCCAGAAACTGCCCTGTTCCTCAATCAAAAAGCCCAAATTGCTGCAGCCCTTGCAGGAGCTCAATCGAAAGAAACTCTAGCAAAACATCTTCAGCAAATCATGCAGATGATTGAAGAAGACAAAAAACACAAGGATGATCCCACTTCCTCAGCAGAATCCTCAAGCAGTTATAATCAGAATGAAGACGACTGCTTTGGAATCGATCTAGGAGAGGATTAGTCTTTAATCTTCAAAATCCATGTAATCAAAAAATCCATTGTTAACCTGTACTGTAGAAATAGTACCGGTAATATGCACCTGTACTGAAGAAACAGTAGTATATCCAATTATAAAAGGAAGCCTTGCATTCATTGAAGGGCACCCTTCAGTTTACATAAGATAGAGAAAAGTTAGAGAGAGAAACTCTGAGAGTTCC
The DNA here is from genome assembly GCF_003086295.3 of Arachis hypogaea. Classification (NCBI taxonomy): domain Eukaryota; kingdom Viridiplantae; phylum Streptophyta; class Magnoliopsida; order Fabales; family Fabaceae; genus Arachis; species Arachis hypogaea. The sequence continues at coordinate 142,519,724 of NC_092054.1, forward strand.
CTTGTAAGCTCTCCAGCTCTTCTTCTTCTCTCTTCTTTTATTTCAATCATTCAATAAAACTTTCAATCAGTTCTTTATTTTCGAGTCTTCATATTATATATATATATATATATATATATATATATATATATATATATGTATATATATATATAAGAAATAATATTTCTAGAAGCTCGATGAAGAAATAAGCTCAAAAACAGAATTACAAAAGTGCGAAATACTCACACAAAGCTACAAACTTAAGGTATAAGATATAGATACAAGATAATAAAGCATAAATAGAGATATGAATAAAATACATAGACATACAGAATTTTTTAATTTAAAGTCCGCGGAGTTTAAGCCGACTAGTTATATATAGACATACAGAGTCTTGGAAGTTAAAGTAGTATACAACATATCTCTCTCAGAGTAAGCCTCTAAGGCACAATATAATATAAAAGTGAGAGTACAATTCAAAATATCTAAAATGACTCCAAAAAAGGATCGAGATCCTCCACTCTGTCACCATCACGTAACTCACCGAGGTGGATTACGACTTGCATTTACAGCATTCTCATTCCCTACTGAGAACTGGTGCTTTTTTCTCACCCCAAAATCCTCCACCCTTTCAGTGACACAGGTTTGAAGACTCAGTTTGAAGCTGTGGGCGATTATTAGACTTATTTATAAGGTTATGAGTTGAGTTACTTTCATAGAATTCCTTCGCCCTTGTTGTTTAAGTTTTTATTTTATTCAGAGGGATAGGTATTGTATTCGAGTTTTATATTGAATTTGTTTGTATAGCATTTGTTATTATTAGTATTATGTGATACTATTACTTGGTGATCTTTGATATATGATTTTAATTGATAGAAACAAAATTTTCAGGCATTTTTCTTAAAAATTAACACGTGATATCGGACTAAAGGCTCAATATTAAATAGTAAATAATGAAAGTAGATTAGTAATGCCTTATCTTTAGTACGATCATGACGTGCTTAAAGTTAGGGTGTTATATTATGGTATCAGAGTAGTTCGTTCCTGTTAGAGCCTTGGGAATGGACTGATTATGCTTCATTGCATACTCTGAGTGTCTGTCATGCTTAGTGACTTGTTCTGATGACAAGAGTTTAGATTTTACATGCATGGCTGTCTGTTGATTAACACTGTTAGCTTACCATTGCATACCTCATGGTGTTAAGTCTGGCCAACTTAATACTAATAATTTATGTATATAGAAACACTAATGGGTTATCATGGACGAAATAGAAGTAATATGTAATGCTAATCACGGGGTTTGGGAACGCTATAAGTTAAGTTTTAGGGGAACGTATAATCTTTATTCGTGCTAATATAGTTTGAAGTCATCTCTTCCTTGATTGCTTGAAGTGAAATTCTTTGTTTCACACCTTCTTCTTGAGATGTATTTTGAATATCCTCTGACCATATCGTATCGTTCATATATATCTTTGCTTGGTTATATTCCTAATTGTTGCTTGAATCTTTTGGAACATTCAATTTTGTCATTGTTCATGAATCTTATACTCATTGACTTCACCTGGAATTTATTTTGGGCGCAATAAATGATCTCTGACTCCTTAGAAACATTACCATTGACTTTGGCTGCCTAAATTTGTGAACCTTGTATTCCTTGAATCCAGCTTGAATTTGCCTTGACTTAATATGCTACATTTTTTTTATTGTTCCTAACAAAGTTTCTTGCCTCAGATTCCTTTCGTAAGGTACGGTTTAACTTTCCTTCTGGTACATTTCACTATCTGTATATCATTGTGTGGCTGCAATTCTATTCATCCTTCTGAAATCATACGACCATTATCCGTGATGTTCAACCTTTTCTTTCTAAATTTTGGATTCCTTTGTTCAAACTTGAGCTTAATTGTTAAAATTCCAAGCTCTCGGATTTTAAGGTTTAATGTCGAATTTTAAGGTTTAATTTGCATTAAACCTATCATACAACTTTTGCACCACACTGCACCTTTCATTAGTTTCCAGGCAAGGTAATTTTTCTTATGTTTGAGAACTAAACATGTCAAACCTTTCTATTTCTTTGATATATTTGAGAGTGAAGTTGATGCAAATCTTTTCTATCTTATATCAATTTTCGAGGATGAAAATTCTTATAAGTGGGGTAGGATGTAAGACTCCAGATTTTGAAAATTTAATAATAAATTATTTATGATTTATTTTATTTATTCAAGGATATATTCTTAGAGACTTTTATATTAATTGAATAATTATATGTTGAACTTTTTTTTATAAATAAAAAAATTTAATTTAATTATTTCTAATTTTTATTTAATTAGTAGTTATTTGAATATAATTTGTACATTGATGAACAAATAGTACTTTTTTAAAGATAATTCTATTGGATTAAAATTAGTTTTTAATACTACTTTATACCCTAATTATATTATTAATTGTCCCCAAAATAAAATCTGAATTTTTTCAATCCCTTCACCGCCACACTACTTTCCTTTTCTTCTTAAAACGCTAACACGACAGTAGCAGGAATCAAAAGAAAAGAGGAGAGGGTGCGAATCAGAGAAAGAGAGAAACCCGAGGGTGAGGTTGCGACGGGAAAGAGAGAAGAGAGGAGGGAGAGCTGCTGCCACCACGCCTAGCCGCCGAAGCACCGCCGCCGAACCCGTCACCTGCATCGCCACTATGAACCGCGAACAGAGGAGAGGGAGAGAGACGAGTTCACAAGGAAGAAGAGGAAGCAGCGTCGTCACTCCGTCGCTGTTCCTCGCCACTGTCGAGCCACCGTTCATGCTTCCATTTTGCACCACCGTGACTCCTGTTGTTGCCAAATCTGTCGCCGCCAAACACGGAAGGGAGAGCCAGACGCGAACAGCCAGGGAGAAGGGGAGAAGAACGCCGCTGTTCTGCCGTTCCTCATCACAGCTGAAGCTCGCCGCCACTGCATGTCACCGCCGTCGAAGCATCTTTCATCGTTGTAGTGGCCTGGGCTGTCACCAGAGGGAGCTACTGACCCCCATCGCCGCCATTGCTGAGCAGCTCGAGGAGAGAGAGATAGCTCTTAGAAGAGAGAGAAAATGCGACTGGGGATCTCACTGCTGCTGCTGCCGTTGTTGTTGCCGCCGTGCATGGCCGCCGGGAGCAGCATTTACGCTGCCGGAGTTCGCTGCTGGTGCTGGAGGTGCCCCGTTCATGGTTTCTTTCTTGGTACAATAAATCTTTTGCTCTAAAAACCTCTCTTTGTCACTATTTTGTTATGGATTATTGATTTTTGCACGACGATTTTATGTCAAGGTTGAGTTATTTTTGTTAGCTGGTGCCCTTGTGGATGTTACCACCACGTAACATAGTTGGAGTTGACGCCTTTGTTTTCGGACCGAAGGTAAAAGGTTTTCTATAACACGCTGGTTCGACTAACTGAGGTAGGGGATTCATTTTTAAAATTAAAAGTTCTAATTTAAGAATGCCCAAAAGTCTTATTGAATAATTGCAAATGATTTATAAGTGTTTAATATGACTAGTTGATAAGGATTGGTTGAATTATGGTTGTGAACGGTGTTATTTGTTAAACTGAAATATGAATTAAGTTCTATGAATTGAGTCTGGATTGACATTGTGATTGCTACTGGAATTTCTAGTCATGTCAACTTTTCAGCTTGGTGGTTAATTTGAGATTTATTTGATGATAGTGGACTCTGTTACAAGCTGGTTTGGAAATTGTTGTTAATTAAATATGCTAGCTTGATTGGATATTATTGTATTGAATGTTAAAGTGAACCGTTGGTTACTAAACTAAAATAAAGTAGGTTGAGTATTAAGAAATATGCTGTATCGATGTTTATGGAGTCAAAGTAATGAATTGTTGAGAAAATGAGGGAGTCCGGAGTGGTGTTGAAGTCTAATTTTTTAAGAGGATGTTTTGTCCGAATTTTTTGTAAAAGTATACAAAAAGTGATTTTATTTTGAAAACCTTATTTGAATATGTATTTAAATTAAGAAGCGAACTTTGTATTAAAAATCTGATTTACAGGCTTATTTTGAGAAATGATTTTAAAATTAAACCTGGTTAGCTTTTAGATTTGTAAAATGATTTGGCATTGGATTTGGAATGTCTGATTTATCAAGGATGATCTTTGAAAATCGAAAATGATTTAGTTGGGATCCTTGGAGGGTGGCAAAGCCTGAATTTTAGAGGAAATGCTGCAGAAATTTTTATAAAACTTCGAGGCTTTGCTTAAAACGTTGTTTAAAAGAAAATTTGATTTAAGACTCATATTGTTTGGTTTTCAATATATCAAGAAAAGTATTAACTTTTAAGTTTAACCTATTGAGGAAAGATTTTTGTTTTAAAGTTATGATTTGAGTCCAGCACATTAAGAAAAGGAGTTTTATCTTAAGTGTTAAAGAAGTTTGAATATTTATAAACTAAGCGTTTGATGCTTTGATTGATGAATGGCTAAAAGTGTATATTTCTGGTGATGCGGAGGTGTGTAATTATGTGATGTGGAGGTACGTTTAATAATATGGTGATGCGGAGGTATGAGTATGTAATTGGTGATGAGGAGGCATAATAAAGAGAAAGAAAATGAGAAGCCATGTATGATAGAGATAATTGAAACGGAGAATGAACCATGACAAGTGTATGATTAAATGGGCCTTTGTGCCAAATTGCTAATGCGAAAGGGCCCGCCTAACTGATAGTCTGAGATTGCTAATGCGGGAATGTTCGCCTAACTGATAGCTTGTTTTTACCGTGATGCCAATATATCCTAACTGACATACCCATGATGATAATTGTGCCTAACTGACACAGTAAGAAACCATATTCGGGGTTCGCCCCGAGTAACTGATAAACTACTATTTTATGGTTTATCTTGTGCTCAATTGAGTAGTTTTTATCAATTCTTTACACACTTATTCATATAATTTGCATGAGTTTACATTTTTCCTTTCTGATTTTGTGCTATGATTGAAAACATGCTTCTTTAGCCTTAAATTTCCTATGCTTCATCCTCTCTTATTACCATTCGATGTCGTGATATGTGTGTTAAGTGATTTCAGAGATTACAAGGCAGGAATGGCTTAGAGGATGGAAAGGAAGCATGCAAAAGTGGAAGGAATACAAGAAGTTGAAGAAATTGCTATGCTGTCCAGCCTGACCTCTTCGCACTCAAACGGTCATAACTTGAGCTACAGAGGTCCAAATGCGGCGGTTTCAGTTGCATTGGAAATATAACATCCGGGACTTCGAAATGATATATAATTTGTCATAGTGGCCGTACATCTAGGTGACGTGCACGCGTCGCAGTGACGAAAAACCAGCGTGGTAGATTTCGCAACTAGCGATTTTTGGGCTGTTTTTGGCCCAGTTCTCAGCCCAGATAACACAGATTAGAGGCTATAAAGTGGGAAATCCATCCATTCATTGATTGAATATTCATAATTCATAATTTTAGTTTTTAGATATAGTTTCTAGAGAGAGGCTCTCTCCTCTCTCTTAGGATTTAGGATTAGGATTTCTCTTAAGATTTAGGATTATGATTCTTTCGTTTTCTTCATTCCAGGTTCAATGTTCCTTTAATTTATGTTTTTCTTCTACTTTTATTTACTCTATTACTTTAGTTGCTCTATTTCACTTGTTAATTACTTATGTTGCCAAATTGGCTTATGAACTCTTCATATTAGATTTGAATTTATGTTTAAATACAATTTGAGGTATTTCAGATTTACGATTGCTTTCTTCTATTTATGATATAAATAATTTGGATTTTTTCCCTTTGCTTTAGTTGAGTAATTGGTGACACCTGAATTGTCAAACTCAACTGTGGTTGAAAATTGGAATTTGCTGATTGATTTGGATCCCTCTAAAGCTAGTCTTTCCACAGGAGTTAACTAGGACTTGAGGAATCAGATTAATTAGTCCACTTGACTTTCCTTTATTTAGTAAGGGTTAACTAAGTGGGAGCAATAAACAATTTTCATCACCCTTGATAAGGATAACTAGGATGGGATTTCCAGTTCTCATACCTTGCAATGGTGTTCATGATAATTAATTTATTTTAGAGTAAAGTATCATTTTTGTCCCAACGTTTGAGGTAAATCTTATTTGTGTCCCTAACGTTTAAATCGTCCTATTTGTATCCCTAAAGTTTGTAAAAGTGATTCAATGTTATCCTGTATTCAATTACACATCATGAACGCTTTAGTTTGAGTTTTAAAAATCTCTTCTTGAAGTTAGAATACAAATGTCTGGGATAGAATCGATGATCTACTCCGAAAAATAGCTCATCAAATGTTGAAACTAATTCCTACAACATTTACATAATTCACTTTTCTAGGAACATAATTGAATCTAAACACAAATAGTGGGTATAATATTAAAATCGAACACATCCAAGTGAGACCTAATTGAGAATGAATATATCCAAATGAGAATAATTAAAAAATATAATCTGATTTGTTAGTATAATTAATAGTAGAATAACATTGAATCACTTTTATAAACGTTAAGGATACAAATAGGACGATTTAAACGTTAGGGACACAAATAGGACTTACCCCAAACGTTGGGGACAAAAACGATACTTTACTCTTTATTTTATTATTAATTTATTTTTCTTGTCATTTAAATTACTTGTTCCTTATTCCAAAAACCCAAAAATATACCTTTTTCTATAACCAATAATAATTCACACCTCCCTGCAATTCCTTGAGAGACGACCCGAGGTTTCAGTACTTCGGTTATCAATTTTATTGGGTTTGCTTAAGTGAGAAACAAGTTTTTGTATGAAAGGATTATTGCTTGGTTTAGAAACTATACTTGCAACGAGAATTTATTGTGAATTCTAAACCATCAATCTTCCGTTCATCAGTAACGTCGAGTTCCGGGTAGACAATCGACGCGTGAGCTCATTGCCTGCTTAGGACAGACATGCATCATATTGTTTGCACATTTGTATTTGGTTGTGTTTGCTTGTATTACTTCTCTATGATCGTGCTGTTTGACTTATTTGTATGTTGGTTTGGATTTCTTACTTGTGCCTTTAGTTTGCGAATGTATTGAGGTGTTTAAGACTTGATGTTGTGATTGTTGAGACTTAATTATGTGGCTGAGAAATAGTTAACATGACAAATTTTGTGAATGCAATTTTGTTTTAAACTCAGAAATTTAAAGAAAGTATTTAGTTATCTAAAGTAAAATTTTAAAGTATTTTCAGGGGTTAGTAAAAGTATAGTTTTCTTGAGTAAATGAATCATTTGCATTTTAATATTTATTTTTACGGCATTCTCATTCCCTACTGAGAACTAGTAGTTTTTTCTCACCCCAAAATCTTCCACCGTTTCAGTGACACAGGTTTGAAGACTCAGTTTGAAGCCGTAGGCGATTATTAGACTTATTTATGAGTTAAGTTTATGAGTTGAGTTACTTTCATAGAATTTCCTCGCCTTTGTTATTTAAGTTTTTATTTTATCCAGAGGGATAGGTCTTGTATTCGAGTTTTATATTGAATTTGTTTGTACAGCATTTGTTATTATTAGTAATTATGTGATACTATTACTTGGTGATCTTTGATATATGATTTTAATTAATAGAATCAAAATTTTCAGACATTTTTCTTAAAAATTGGCACGCGATATCGGACTAAAAGCTCAATATTAAATAGTAAATAAGGAAAGTAGATTAGTAATGCCTTATCTTTAGTACGATCATGACGTGCTTAAAGTTAGGGTGTTACATAAAACACTTCCAAATGCTATGCTTTACCTTTCCATCACATTTCAACCAACTCAACACCTATATCAATCAATTCCTCCTTCATAAACTCAACAATTTCACAATTTGTACATCAATATTCCAATATTAACTACTTGAACACAATCTCACTACTCATAAGCATCATTTATCATACCACATAAAAAATTCTCATAATTACAATAATTCAACCTCAACATCAACAATTCTCATCACAAGTCATCAAAATCATCACAAGCAGTAACATCATCACACATTATCAATTTAACAACTGTATCCTAAGGTCCACTAGCCTAAGTGTCCAGAAATATTACATATTACATAGAGAAAACTGAAACCATACCTTGGCCGATTTCCAATATGCACAATACACCAAGTTGAGTCCAATTCAAGCCTCCAATCACCAACAAATCACTAATCAACTCCAACAAGCATCAACAATCAAATTTTTCAAGCTATACACATTAATTTACTACAAATCAATACATAAGATTCCTAAATACACAAATTCACAAGGGATAAGAGCAAATTTACCTTACTCAATAGTTTTGGGAGCAAAATTCAATAGTAACCAAGTGCTAGAGTGTACCTAAACACCCAAAATCACAAAAATCTCTCAAAAACCAAACCTACAATTTCGGAATTCTTAGAACAGTAGAATGGGAAGTAAAATTCAAAATCTTACCAACAGAGGTTAGATTGTACTAACGGGCTTGCAAGAGCTTCGCGTAGCCGCCGACGGCATGCGAATCGGAGCTCCATAGTTCAAGTTTTGGTCAATTGAAGAGAGGAGTGAATAGTATTTCTTCTCCTTCCTCTCTCTCATTTCCCAGCTGCTAGCTTTAGTGTGTGTGAGTTGAATTGGGCTCATTAATGAACTTATATATGTTGGGCTTGGGCCCAACTTGAACCCGGTCTAACCTGATAGTGTTTTTGGTCCGTTTGGCCTAATTTTGAGCCAAACTTTTAAAATTAGTGCCCGGTTTTCAATTCTAATTGTTTTCTTAAGCTTTTCTATTATTTTTATCATTCTCGCACAGTACCAGACAGATTTAAGCCGATACTGCCGGTTAATTTACCGGTACGTGTTTTTACGTAATTTTTCGTAGAAAATTACATTTTCCAACTCAGAAAAATCTATTGAGTCCAAATATCATATTTAAATCTTCTAATTAATATTCTAAATTTTTGGATCCTATTTTGGGTAATTAATTTAATTTAATTAAGCGGTTAGTTAGTCACGGTTCTTACATGCGCACTGGAGCCAGCAATGCTGGAGCCAGCGGCGGCGCTGCTGGTTCCAACGGTGATGCTGCTGGTGGGGCACCCACGTCAACACCTTCTCTGCCGCCTCAGCAGGGGGACCACGACGACGACGACGACGATGACGATTACCGGGATTTGTAAGGTTAGGGTTTTATATTTTTTTGTCTACTTCATTGTACTCGACGTCCGTGATATTAGTTTGTATTCAAACTATTTATTTTTAATAGAATAATTTGTTTATTTCTACTAATTTTAGATTTTTGCTAATAATTTTGTTAACTTAATTTGACTACTAATTATAGCTTATTAGTGTCCAAAAATAATTTTAAAAAATTAAAAATACTACCGTCGAGTTAATCCGACGGTAATCGTCAACTCAGTCTCGTTAAATTCATTGAAAACACCGACTCTATTGGTAATTAGGGTCGGATGAAAAAAATTATGCCGACAACGAGTTTCCAGCGCCGTTTATACCGTCAACCCTGGACCGACGGTAAATTCGACAGTAAACTAATTACTCGCAAATTTATTTGATGAGTCTGATGGTATTCAACGTTTTCTTGTAGTGGTGTCTGATTATATATAAAACATAGATTCACTAGAGTTGATTTAGACCAACTTAATCGAACCAAGCATACTAAAATCTAAACCATAAATCGTAGCTCATCACGGATCCGACTATGGAGCGTTGAGACATCCTTGTCTAGTGTGCCCCTTTTCTCGACAGAGGCTGCATGTCTTTTCTGTAAGCTCCACGACATTTATCTCATTCTGCAACGGAATAGATACCGATTTTTCTGTTGTCTTCTGTCGTATGGAAGAGTTTGAATGTATCTTGGGTGCTGAGATGTATTTACACGTAACTCGGATACTGAGATCCTCTTCAGTGTTTACATGTTTCTCGAATGCTTGCCTAACACATATCTCAGGTGTACTTTCGATATGTCAGTTGTCGTTGTGTCAGATAACGGAATTTGAATACCTAAAATTTGCTTATTTCTTAATTCCTCCATCAGTATCCGAAATGTAATACGTTGTATATTTAAATAATTACTTTATATTGTATGCATTTTCATAATTTTTATATTTATTTGATTTAAATAAAAAAAAAAATCCCTATTCCTATCTCCATTCCGACCACAAAATTACTGTTCTAATTTTTGTCCTTATCCGGTTATCCCTATCTTCGAATATCCACACGGTACTCGTGTTACGGATCTTGTAGGTATGCATGATCACCACTTCCTCAAACGTGTAGTGTACTTCGGTGGTATGACTATGTGACTGGAAATTGCAAAGTCCACTAATTGGGACAAGTTGGCCAGGGGTTTGAATCTTGGCTTTTAAATTAATCAAAGATAATTACTAACACTTTATGAGCATTTTCTTTAGATCTATTAATAATTGACTTGTGAACTTTCTTAGGCCATCAATTTATGGATGAACGCCAATGACTGGAATGCTTCGCTCCTGTTGATTACTTAATTTAGTGCATCATTTTCTTTCTTTTTTCAATGAAAAATAGTATTTCCAGAATATATGTCACACTGTAAAGCTAGGTAACTTAATTAATTAATTCTTGCACATAACACACACATTGAAATGTACAATGGAAACATCACGTGTAAACAACTTATATATATATATATATAAAAAGATAATGTAAAGAGCAAGTAAGTGGTGATATATCAATTGCGCATTTTTAATGGCAAAGAAGCACAGAATAGCATAAGGCATATAGGATATATTCTTGTGAAATTCCGTTAAAAATATTACAAAGTTTTCGTTTGCTTTTGATTTTAAATTAGGGTTACACAAGAATATTCTTCATTATCATAATCTCCAAGGGGAAGCTTAATTAAAATAAATATAAGTTGACAAGGAATCCAGCCATCATGGAACTTCCAAAGAAGGACTTTAACAATTAACATATCATTTATTATTTATCTTTAAGAGGCCATTAAGGGTCATTTGGCCCTAGATTCACTCAAGGGACAGATTTAGGGTTAGTGTTAACAATGCAAGAACCCTTACTAAAAAGGGAAAATCCAATATTCCAAATAAAGCAATGGCCTAATAAGTCCATGTTCTAAGGATCCAATTGAAGTCATAAGATCTATTAAATAATTAATGCCGTGGACTTCTCAAACGCAATGTTTCATTGGCCAACATGTGGCTCTAATTTTTTTATTAATCGTATAAATAAAATACATAATACAAACAAGTCCTTCACCCACTCAAAATGATTGAGAACTGATAAGCATATGATATGATATATCTAACTTTATATATATATATTTGGGGATTGGAGATAAGGCCCAAATATTTTATGTTCCTCTTATTACACGTTGATTGATAGTAATTTTAGTAACGTGCATTTGTTGAAACTTTAGTTATGTGTATTTGTTTATTGGCAGTAAGATCGAAAAGAACCCATAGCTATGAACCGTACGTGTCCACTGTCCACACCACCAAGGGTGGATTTGTTAGTGCCTTTAAATTGTTGGGTGCTCTGATCTTGAGTGCTCTTGAGCTTCTAAAGAATTTTTTTTTTAGCTAGCTTATAGTCTTACTATAAGAAAAGAGAGTTATTTTAATACATTTTTTCTTAATATTATAATTAAGTGTAAAAATTAATATATATTTTTGATAAATATTACAAATGTCAAATTTTTTATGTTTTCTTTATGAATAATTTGATCCTAGAAAATTGCTCTTTAATTTTGACACTCATTTATTTTCAACTTACTCTACTATTTTTTTTTTCGTTGAGTTCTGTCAATTTTAGCATCACACTGCTCTCAGTTTGGGATCATACTATTCATTCTTTATCTTCAAAATCTCAGTTTATTCTTCAATTTCAAAATCTCATCTCATTCTTTGTTGAAAATTTTTGTTGAGAATTTTTTATGGTCAATAAATGTCAAAATAAATAGTATTTTTGACGGTTAATAAGTATCACAAAAAATATATTCTCAAATTTTTTTAACAAATTAATTTTTACGGCCAATATTTATCAAAATAAGATTTAAAATTTCTTTACTGTTAGAAATATGAGACTAAACTGGAGGAAGGATTTGTATATTATTGAGTGTAATCAAGTTGTCTATTCATCAAGCTGTCTATTCAAGTTGTTTAGAATGATACAATATAGAAGGGTATTTATAGGAGCTAAGAGAATCGTCATAATAAAGACGTAATATTCTATAATAAATATTTAGATCTACTAAATAATTCTAACTGATCCTAATTGATCCTAATTATATTCTAACATCCCCCTCAAACTCAAGTGACAACTTGAGTTTGAAACTTATTTAAAACAACGAAATAAAGAGAAAAAATGCATAAACTGATAAAACGGGTGCAACTGGAACTGCCGAAAGGAAGCACAGATGGAACTGCCGCTTATCTGAAGGAATTGCAGATGGAACTGCCGCTAACCTGAAGGGAGCGCAGACGGAACTGCCGCTAGTTTGAAGGAAGCGCAGACGGAACTACCGCTAGTCTGAAGGAAGCGCAGACGGAACTGCCGCTTGACTAAAGAAATTGCAAATGGAACTACCAGAAAGAAACCCAGACGGTACTGCCACAAGGAAACACAGACGAAATGCAGACGAAACTGCCACAAGAAAATGCAGACGGAACTGCCACGAAAGAACGCAGATGGAACTGCCACGAGAGAACGCAGACGGAATCACGGAACTGTCGAAAGAGAGCGAAAACTATATGATTTCTTCATGAGAATAGGTAAGCAGCAGATGAAAATTGTGTTTGATCATTCGACTCGGAAAAACAGAAGACAGAGAGAACAGGCTAGTCGATGAGGTGAAAAAGTATCCAATGAGTGACAAAAGCTAAGAAAAAATGGCATAAAAAAAAAGAAGTACAAAAACTATGATGATTTCATCGCAAGGAAAACAACATATTCTTTTCAAGGAAGATATCATGGCTCTGATACCATATTAGAAATATGAGACTAAACTGGAGGAAGAATTTCTATATGGAAAAGTCTATGGGGCCAGCAGATTTGTTAAAATTTGGCCAGCACTTAGCTAGCAAAATAAAAATGAGTGATTCTCCACCATTAGATGAAATCTCACACCATTAAATACTATTGATGGCTAATTGATGGCTATAACTCATAAAATCTGCTGGCCCCCTAGCACTTCTCTTTGTATATTATTGAGTGTAATCAATTTGTCTATTCAAGTTGTCTAGAATGATACAATATAGAAGGATATTTATAGGGACTAAAAGAATCGTAATAATAAAGACGTAATATTCTATAATAAATATTTAAATCTACTAAATAATTCTAACTGATCCCAATTGATCCTAATTATATTCTAACATTTACAATTATTTATACGTTAAAAACACTATTTTTGACAAAATTTTTATTAACATATTTCATAGTTAAAATAGTATCAAAATTTATTATTTATACGAATTTTAAATTTTTTTTTACACATATAATCCTAAAAAATAATCTATATTGTTGTAGTGTCTTTAGAAGTAAAAAGATTAATGAAACTTTTTATTTTTGTAAAAAGAAATTATTAATATTTTTTATTAGTTAAATATTTTTATTTTTATCGGCTGAAATTACTTGTTGCTGCCATCTTTTGTGGTTTCCTTCCCTAATTTGTCACTATTTGAATTAAAAAGACGGGAGTTGAATAATTATGGTTAAAAAGAAAGTTATTAGGAATAATTGCAGTATTATAATTTATTCCTAAAATTTTTAGAATTGTCAGAATTTACAGAATTCTCTAAATTTTTTATATATCTTTTCTAAAATTATCTATAGTTGAGATAACCAAAAACTTTAATATCATATAAAGGTTCTATATCAGAATATTAGAGATAAAAACAAGAGAAAAATCAAAGAAAATAGAAATAGGAATTTGTTTACAATAGTAACTTGCAGAACAAGAAATCATTGAGAGAGTTTTCTATATTGAATGAATATTACTCCAAATAATCTCATCAGTTACAACTAAATGAGAGCATATTACACCAAGAATAACTTTAACCAATATATATTAGCAGTTAAGAGTGTAAAATAGTTATGCAAGCTAACAGATTCTGTTACACTAGTGATAACCAATTCTTAAATCAATCTTGACTCTCATTCTCTAAGTTGGAGTTGACTTATGCCTTAAGAGCCATTTTAAGATTAATCTCATCAAATATTAATGTTATAATTTCTCTTTATTGATATTTTCTTTTAAAAGTAACGTAGATAACTGAGAAAAATTAGGATTATTTATCGAGAAAGTCACTTACAAAAAGAAAAAAAAGAAAAAATAACAAAAAAATGACATCTAGTAGTGTGTTATTTATTGAGAATAACTTATAACTTACTTTTACTAAACAATGAACTCGGGTGTTTGTGAGGCAGATAGAAGTATACTTCTTCAAAAGCAGAAGTAAATGCAAAATTAAAGTAGAAAGAGAAGTAGAAAAATATTTTGTATTTAAATATATTTACAGAAGTATTTTTTTACTAAAATCAGAAACAAATAAACTCTTTGGACCAGTCCCTTTTTTTAATAAATTATAATTATGGTCATGAATAGAAAATTATTTTACATAAATTTCATTTTCAAAAAATTAAAATTTACATTTTTTATTATATATATATACTTCTCACTTCTGGGTAATAAATAAAACAATTACGTAAATTTTTAATATAAATCACTATGCTATCTTTTCAATTAAATATGTTTTATTTTATTAATAGTGTATATAATATATATGGTGATTAGGTTTTTATATTTTTAAATAGATATATTTATTATCTTTCTAAAAAATATATAAAAATAAATTTATAACTTTTTTTTTTCACTCTCTTCATCAACTCCTAAATCTACCTACTTCTCAAAAAATTGCTTACTTTTTGCTTTTTACTTTTTTTAGTAGCACAAACGTAAATGACTCTAAAAATAAAAAAAAATTATTTTGAAAAAAAAAGTTCATCATAGAAACCCAAACAAACAAACCCAATACTAATATAATTTTTGAGAAACAATTTTTAGAAAATTTAAATGTAGCTTAACAACGTCTAAAGATCCAAAATATCTAACCATATCTAAATCCTATCTGAACAAAGGAATCTTTTATTTCCATTTCTTAAAAGTTCGGTTGTAATTATTGTTTAATTACTTGAGTACAATAGATTACAGTACTACATACTCTATGCTTACAACATTAACTTCTTTTAAAATTCGAATTCCAATTCATATATATCTCTGCCTCATTAATACACTCTTGGTGAATATTTCTGCTTGTTTAATTTGTTGATATTTTGTACTATTCTCTAGCTACCATTCCGATCTTACCCTAATCTTTTTAGTATAATGTTCTAAAAATACCAAAGCTATGCTTAGTAAGTTTGTTTTATTAAAGCCAGAAAATTAATTGATAAGCACATGCTTAATCCATCTTTATCACACATAATAATTTAACGAATATTGATTTAATATATTAAAGAATGGTTAAGTTCATCTTGCAAGAAGGACGAAATCAGATAAGAAGAAAAATTGGAAAAGAAAATAATAATTAGTGGCAATAATTACATGATAGTATCGATGCTTAGGTTTGAAACTTCTTTATTAAAAAAATGGTACTATATATGCGAATCAATTTGCTAGTAACGGTTTCTGATCGATCTACAAGATAATATAGATAATTGAGAGGACAATATACATACTAGGACATTCATTAAATAAATAACCCTTGGTATTAATAAAATAATATGCTTCATTGTCCCGGAATATTCCTGATGTGGACCATATATATATGGGTGACTTATGTGATTAGAATGCTAATATACGAATTCTATTTGCTTTCCTTCAATACAAAGGTATCCCTAATATATAATATCATATGTAATTAATAAATTATACTATATAGAAAAAATAGGGCATCTTTTGTGCTTAGTTTTTATTTTGTTCGTTTCTTATTATGAATACTTTAAGCTGATATATACTATATATAGCTAGGGGAAATTGTATACTATATTGTATAAAATATTAAAAAAATTGAGTTGTTGGAATATGATTCTCGAAGTCTCCCCCTTTAATTACAATTATAAAAGAAAATCACAGGGTACAAATCATCACCGCCATGAAAAAATCATAATATCAACAGAATATAATTATTTAATAGCCCACTACAGTTGTCAATGACTCCAACCTACACTCCCTGGTTTCTTTTCTTTTTAATAATTTAAAAAGAAAAAAAAAAATGAAGATGAAGATGTAAATGTGTGTGTAGTCTTGTCTCATGAAAGCTATGTAAATGCTAATAAAAACGGATTCAGTGTTATGATTCATTAATAGAGGAAGTCAATAATTCAGACTGAGTCACGGAGAATATTAATACACTCACAGCATGCAATTAATTTGCCAAAGTATGAAATCAAATTGGCATAGTAAAATACAGTAATTTATTACTAGCTAGACGCCGGAAAACTAAAGGCCTAGAGGGCCATGAAAGTAACTAAATCTTTTAAACACTGAAAGTTGATGGCATCGTAAAATTATGGGCTAAATGGTCAAGTTCATCACACTGCATCTATTTATA
Organism: Arachis hypogaea; assembly: GCF_003086295.3. Classification (NCBI taxonomy): domain Eukaryota; kingdom Viridiplantae; phylum Streptophyta; class Magnoliopsida; order Fabales; family Fabaceae; genus Arachis; species Arachis hypogaea. The sequence continues at coordinate 142,536,315 of NC_092054.1, forward strand.
AAAACAGGATATTAAGATTATCTCCGGTAGAAAATTTATCTCAATTTTTAGTTATTGTTCACCTATCATAAAAAATAATTCCATATTAATTTTTATATCATAAACAGTAAATAAAAACTTAAAACATTTTTCTCTTTTCTATTAGGAGAAATTAACTTTAATCTCTATTATAGTCTCACGTAATTAATTAAAATAATTAAAATAAATATAATTACTATTTTTTTACAATAATATTTTTAAATTTATAAATTTAGAAATAATTTACTATTAAAAAATATTAATATTAAAAAAATCATATATAAAAATAATACACAATATATAATTTAAGATTATACTAATTTATAAAATTACTTAATATAAAAAAAATATAATTAAATTATTTTATAAGGTGTAAAAATTAAATTTATTTTTTTATATAAATAAATTTAATTAATTATAATTTAATATAACAATAAAAATAATATTTAATGTTGATTTAATATAATTATTTATATTAATTATTATTTAAATAATGAATATAAATTATTAATTAAATAAAGATATAATTATTTAATATAATTAAGTATTATAATTATTAATAAATTAAACATGATTAAATTATTTACTTTTTTCAATAGATAATTAAATTATTTAATTAATTATTGTTTAAATAATTAATATAAATTATTAATTAAGTATAGATATAATTATAATTAATTATAATTTTATATAAATATTTTTTTTTATAATAACTTGCTATGTGACAAGTTATTATTGGAGGAAAAAAATTCTTGTTCAGAGGGACTCACTCGTACCTCTTTCTTTTTGGATAATGTGCAGAGACTCTTGTCTCTTCTTTTCTAATGGTTGATTCTTACATATATCAGAAAGAAGGCTTTAACTTTTGGCCCATTAAAAGTACTTTAAGATATAAACATAAAATTTACCAAAAAAAAAAATATAGATATGAAAAACATAAAGTTATGTTTGCGAAATAAGATATAGATAAAAATATTATATTTTAGAATATTAAATTAATGTATTTTATATTTTTTGTTTTCTATTATCATTATCAAATTTTTATAATTATATTTTTTATTCTAAATTTTGTGTGAAAAAATAAAAATAAATTAAATTTTTTATTATTTGTTCTATCTAATATTTATTTTATCACAAAACAAAATATAAAAATATTAATTTTTTATTTTTATTATTAATGTCCTGTTTTTAGTGTCTTATCTTATCTTATTCGCAAAACCAAACGCAACATAAAAGATCACTTGTTTTTTAAATTGGTTCTAAAAATTTTTTTTAATTAAATTTCATCCTTTAAATATTTTAAATTAGTTATGTTAGTTAGTCTTTCGATGATTTCCATTATTAACGGCATCAAAATTTACTGATATGACACATTAAATGACAGTAGAGATCGAAACATACATTCAAGAATCCTAATTAGCGATTAACATAAATTTATGCAATTAGATCAAATCAATCCCAAATTGAGGAGACCTTAAGCCATTGAAATTCTCTCAATTTGGAGTTAATTTGATCTAATTAAATAAATTTATTATGTTAGTAGCTAATTAGAACTGTCAGATACAATATATACTGTGGTATCACTTATCATGTCATATTAACAAATTCTGATACTGTTAATAACAAAAATAATAAAAAAAAAATAATATGATTAACTCAAAATTTTTTAAGAATAAATTTAATTAAAAAAATTTTTTAGAAATTAATTTAAAAAACTGATAATCTATCAGAAATAAACTTGACCATTTATTTTAAAATTACCTCTATTTACTTTATTTTTAGTCCAGATATTACCATATTTTACTATAATAATTAATATTATGGAATATCCATTATCTAATTTTGGAAAGTAATTCTTCAATTAGTTGTCAAGTTGCTTGTGAATCCATCTAAATTTAATTTTGACTAATTTTTATATAAAAAAATATATTGTAAGTAATGTTCTAATATATATATATATATATATATATATATATATATATATATATATATATATATATATATATATATATATATATGTATATGTGTGTGTGTGTACACACAATTTGTTTTAAATCATGGAAAGCAGTTTTCAGATTTTTTAATAATTTTTTTTTAAAAAATTCTGAATGCTCTTTTTCAATTTTTTTGGTCCAAATTCTAAAAGAGAGCCTATTACATTTCACACCATTATTTTCTAATAATGTATTCTTTTTTGTTTACTATAATCAATTATATACTTTTTTATATTAGATTGACAATAATATTTTTTTAGATTATGAATTTTTAAAGTGTTAATTTTAAATATAACATCATTTAATTTTGGATATAAAAATCAAATTTTTAATTTTTAAGAGACACAAAAATCGAATATTTTAATTTTTGTTTTAAAAAAATAAAAAATTTAAATTCTCTAATTTTAACTCTTCTCATAATTCTAAAAAATATTAAAAATTATAATGTTATGATATATCACCTTTTCACTTTTAGAAAGGAAACAATTAGTCTCGATTATAAAAAAAATTACCTATAAATATTAAAAATTTTAAGCCGGCTATAGCCATTTTTTGTTTGTATATTATATTGGATTGATAATGATGTTTTTTTAAATTATAAATTGTTCCGAGATTAATCTCAAATGTAACACCATTTAATTTAGAATACAAAAATTAGATTATCTAATTTTTGAGAAATACAAAAATCAGACCATCTAATTTTTAAAATACAAACATCAGATTCTTCGATTTTTAAAATTAGATCCTTCGATTTTTACTTTAAAAAATTTTAAAAATTTGAGACACAAAAATTATAATCAGTAATTTTTGTATCTTTCACAATTTTTAAAAATTCTCAAAATTACAATTAAAAAAAAATCACCCATTTCAACTTTACCAAAAAAATAAATAAATAAATAAAAAATAGCCCTCTAAGGACAACATTAGTAGCTAGTTTGATAAAGAATCAAATATAGAAGATTCCTTGAAGAATCCTATGTTGCCATGTTTCAGATGACTTAAATATTTGCATTGCAGTTTTAAGTTTTAACTTTGGTCAAATCCAGTGTGCAGCTTAGCTTGCAGGGCTATTTATTATTAATTTATTATAGATTACAGTTAACCTCTTATATTTATCCCTTGCTATCACAACTACGTGCTCTTCCAAATATGGAATGAAATATCATTTGTATTCTACTAGCAGTCTAGCACTTAACTAAAAATATATTTTTAAATTAGTGTTTGTTTCTATAATTAATTTATACATATCAATATAATAAAAAATAAATAAATAAAAAATAGTCACGTGATTATATTTTTTTTAGTCATCATTTATTTTTTAAAAAATATTATATTAATATATAAATTAAAATATTTTTATAAATAATTATAAATAAACATATATATCCTTATGATTAATTTGTTAAAATATTCAATAATCTTTTTTATTATTATGATCAAAATATTTTTTATAATAACAAAATAAAACAAATCTTAACCTAATAATCCCAAAAAAGGAAAAAAAAATCAAAATTAAATATCTAGAAAATAAATTAGAAATTTGTTTATCTTCTCTTCCAATCTGCTACTGTTGCAATTGAGGAGATCATAATTTTCTAGAAATTTTTCCATCACCTAACTTTGAAATCCCTCACTTCCATTGAATCTCTAATTCATCCCTCAGCTAGAAAATACACTTTTGTATAGAGTCGATATAGCGTTAGCATGAACCTTTTTCCTTTTGCACCAAAGAGAACGGATGAAAGTTAATTAGGGTGAATAGTTTCAATAGTAAAAACCGCCAGTTCATAAAGAAAAGAAAAAGAAACACGCTTTGTTCTTTCATAGTGGCAATTCCACGCCAAAGTATGGATGATTAGATCAATAAACAACGCCACAAATATTAGATAAATTCAAAGAAAAATAAGATTGAACAAATTGAATTTAATTTAATTGACACTGTCAAATTAAAGTACAATGTTTCTAAGAATTAGCTAACGAGATCCGAGTACTATGTCTGTACATCAACAAATTAAATTAGCCATCCTACAAAAATTCTGAATTCGGATGAATCAAATTCAATGGAAGTGATGAATTTCAATCTTAGATAGTGTCAAGAGATGAGAAATTTTCAGAAAATCATGATCTCTTTACTCGTGTTTATATTAGAATCATGATCTGTTATTTGTTTTCTGAAAATTTGATTTTGATTTTCTTTTTTTGAGATTTTTGGGTTAAGATTTTATTTTAATTTTTTTTATTTTAAAAAGATATTTGGTCACAGTAATAAAAAAGGTTTATTGAATCTTTTGACAAAATTAATCATAAGGGTATATATATCTTTTTATAATTATTTATAAAAATATTTTGGTATATATATTGTATAATATTATAAATGATGACTAAAAAAATATAATTCACATGATAATTTTTTATTTATTTTTTTTATCGTATCAATACATTTAAATTATGGAAAAGTCTAGGGGCAAACAACTTTGTTAAATTCTGGTCAGCATGTAACCAGCAAAGAAAAGTGAGCCATTTGATGAGATCTCACACCCATCTCACACCATTAAAATCATCATTGATAACTATTTGATGGCTACAAATTACAAAAGTTGCTATTCATCATTCAGAAACAAACACCTTCTAAATTAAACAATAATTTAAAATAACTTATTTATTAGCTTTAACACACCTAGCTAGAAATCAAACTCTAATCTTTGTTGGAATCCTTTGATAATCCGCAATTACCATTTGGCAGGTCATATGATATAACCCTACTAACCAATAGTAGTTAGTAGTATTTGAGTTTGACGGTTAGCTGGAATTGGCTTTTTCACAAATTAAAAATGTCAACATCTGCTGTGTCCTATGTAGGTTGTGCTCATTGCATATTCTATGGGATATCCTTAGCTAGATTCTCCTCCCGAATGCCAATATGCTCTTTTAGATAATTCCATTAACTCAATCAAACTAGAAACAAAAATTTTGGTGTGATATTTGTTGTCTGCTAATAATGTTGTTTCTAGCTACTATGAATACATATGTTTCCATGAATATATTGGGGCAATTAATTCATGCATAAAAGCTAAAACCATGTGAGATATGATTTACAATTTTACATTATAATGTCTCTTTCACTTTTCTATTTTTTTAATATATATTAAGATTTAAAATTTAAAATTTAGGATAAAATATATTTTTACCTCTATATTTATAGTTTTTTAATTTTTTTCAAAAATATTTCTAATATTTAGTTTAACTCAATTTTATTTTTATATTTTCGATTTATATCAAAATTACATAAAGATATTAACTCTATATAAAACGATAGAGACAAAATTAAAAATATCTAAAGATAGTTTTGACAGTTGACACAAATAAAAAATATTAAAGATAAAATTAAATAAATTAAAATTTATCTAAAGTATAAGACAAAAAATATATTTTATCCTAAAAAATTTATAAATGTAAAATGAAAAAATAGTATAATACATAAAACTTCACTAAATATATTTGTTAAAACTCTAAAAAACTTGTACTAAAAAAATTATTTTCAATACATATATTATGTATTTTATAAAAAACTTTAAAAATACACCCTAATAAATAATATATTATTTGTCAACATAGTTGTCTATTAAATTGTTAGCACTTAGGATAACATTATTGCAAGAAAAAAATGCCATCTCTTAACCGTATTCATTGCTCATCCAAATAGACAAAACCGTGAAGTTGGACCACTCATCACCTGGGATTAATTCAGAAGTGAGTAATGAGAAAGTTCATAGCTTTAAATCCACCACCACAACCCATTTCAAGTAATTTGCCACAATCTTCATAGATAGGACTTTGGATACGATGTAGACCAAACATTAACAAAGGTCATTGACTATATATATACACATCTAAAATTCAAATTTTGAAATTTCAATTCCCTTAAGGAAATAACATATATAAAATATAAATATATATTATGGTGTGAGTCGTGTGACTTATTTAACAACAAAACTGTCACTTTCTATGTATTATTTTTGGATTAACCACTCTATACTTAAATTTTAATTCCCATACAATAGGAGTAAAGAACATTTTTCTAACATAACAAGGTCAAGACAAAAATATCACATGATTTTAATTTCTACACCAAATTTGGTTACAAAACTTTGTGTACATACATCAAACTCATCAATAGGCAGGGGAAGTAGTTGTGGTGGTGTGTGTGGATGATGATGAAGCTGGAGAGTTTGAATGATTAACCCTATCTTCTTCCGAGTGTGAATGATGATGATCCTCACGCATGTGATTTGATGATTTCTTCAACTGCGGTCTTCTAGTGGAACCAGCCGCCGTCCGGGGAGGAGGTGGAGGAGGATGCGTGGCTACAGGCGCATATATTCCGGCAGGTGCCAGATCTGCTGACGTGGCCACGGCCGCTGCGTATTCTGGCGGTTGAACAAAAATGTTGCCTACTAGGACAAACGGCGTCGTTTGTGGATTGCCATTGTTGTGAACTATGCCACTAGGTCTTCTAGTGTGTAACCGGTATTTCTGTTCAGTTAAACATTAACATAAAACTTCAGAATTAAAATTTGATCGGTTAGGAACATTAAAACAGAAGTAGATAGATTTTGATTAACAGAAAATTAAACCTGTAAATGGCTTTTGACTTCGTCATTAGTGAGGCCATCAACTTTCATAAGCTCCCTGATTTGCTTCGGTGTGGCAGCTACCAAAAATCAATATATATGCCATTAATCAACTATGCCGTGCATACACAAAAAATTAATATGCACTAAAAATAAATTAAATAATACATCTAATTTATATAAAATACACCGCTACTAATTTGGTAACTAATTTCTAGTGTCCAAGTAGCATTTTTGGGATAGAATTGCGTCAAAAAACAGAGAGGAAAAAGAATGTATATATAAATTCTCACAATCAGGGCCTCCAAGTTGTTGAAGGGCTTGCAAGAATCGTTTGTGCAACTCCTGAGACCAGCAACGGCGCTGCTTCCTCTGCCCCTCTTTCTCTTCCTTCTTGCTGCTGTTGGAGGAACACGGTGGTCTCAGATCATCACTTGCAATTGCCTTGGCGCCACCACCACCTACTCTTTCCTCCTTCTCCTTGTGAAATGGCTGAAAAGCACCACCACTTCCACTTCTCTTCACTTCCACCGCACCGCCTTTCTTATTGTTCACCTCCTGAATAACTCAATTCATCACCTCATCCTTTCACAAAACAAGCTAAATTAAAAGATAGTTAATTTTTACCTGATGAGGTGGTGATGAGGGTTCTGGATTATTCCACAACTGAACGGATCTAAGCCAATCTGATTTCCTCTTATCAGTGTTATCCTTCGAGATCTTGTGGCGATGATGATGGGAATGTTGTTCATCGTCATCATCATCTTCTTCTTCTTCATGTGGAGATGATGGTCTCTTCTTAATTGGGATGAACTCCTCCAAGACAGGACCGTTGTCGGTTGACGTTGTCTGCTCCGAACACTCCGAATTGTGTCCGTTCATGTTGTACTCCGTCGTCGTCTCAGACAACTGCTGCCTGCACGCTTCAATGGCTGCACGCAGAAATTAGTATTTACCAAGTGAAAGGAGAAAGGGTAAATTAGTAATTTACCTTGTGTGACGAGGTCCAAGGAAAGAGGAAGCTCTTTGGAGAAGACCTGAATCTTGCGGCGTTCATGTTCCAATGCTTGGATGTAGTCGCGGGAGCCCATCATAGTCTTCAGTCGCTGCATTCTTCAAAGAAGAGGAACAGGATGAGGATGATATATATAGAGAAAGGAAAATGGCAACCATAGATGGAGATGGATTCCAAGAGAGAGAAAGAGAAGACAGCTCAGCGATCAACTCGCGAATAATTTCGAGGTCGGGCCGTCGCATCCAACACAAGAATCTATCACCCATTAATTTATTTTTTTATTTTCTAATTTTATTTTTTTTGTTTCTCTTCTTACAACTTACAACATATAAAAAATTAATTCTACATTTTTCAAAGTATATTTAATATATTTTTTAGAAATTAGTAATTTATTATTTATTTTTAGTATACGGTATTTAAGAATTATTTAAAAAATGAGCCCAAACAAATATATGGAGGAATTTTAGGAAGTAGTAGGTTTTATAATTTAGTTATTATTAGTATTTTTAATGGTGTAAAATTATATTTAATAGTGTAGAATTATTTATTTTTTTGTTGATTAAATATTAATCAAATTTTAATAAAAGTGATAGTTCTTTAAACTTTTTTATATAAAAATATCCAAAAGAAAAAAACGAAAAAAAAAAGGAGTTAGAATATCAATAACGTAGAAGAAATTTAAAAAACTTATACTCTATATATCCGGATTTGGAGTTTTCTTAAAAAAGACAAATTAGGATCTGCTATTAATTATTTTTTCATTTAAGATTTTATTTTGAAAAAAGTAATCTAAATTTGCTAAAATAATTCATGATTAATAAGAGATTAAAAAATGTAGAAATTAATCATGTTGAAAATAAAAATGGTAACAAAATTGAGAGAAAAAAATTGTATCAAAATTTTAAAATATATTACATAAATAAATTAGTTTTACTTTATCGTTTAACGAATAAACTAATTAATATGACTGATTTATTTATATATCACATTTTCTTTTTTAATTTCGATGACATTATTATCAAAATGTGATCGAAATTATATTGTTCTTTAATTTCACAACGTAGCTGACAAAATAGGACTAGACTGCCTACAAAATTAAGATATAATAATACATAAAAACCTAATTATTTGTATTATTATCACTTAATTGAAAAATATACAATTTTTATTTAAAAGAACCCCTTATTTTTTGTTGAATATTGGGGGTCCACGGTATTTGATTTGCATTTTCTCATTGTAGGCTAGCAGTGGCGTCACCCTTTTCCTATCCATTTACCAATCACACCGAGTTTTATCAACGGATAAGATCAAAGACTATGACTATGTTCTCTATCCTTTCCTTTCTATTTTAAATCTTTTATCTTGTTATTTCTTCTATTCTATGTCAAGCTAGGTATAACCTTCCTTTCAATTTCCATGCACCAGATAGAGGATTCAAAATCTACGAATTTCATTTCAGTATTAATTTAATTTAATGAACCGGTTACTGTATTATTTATTTTAGTGAACATTATACGTAAGACTAAATACCAGTAATAATAATTATAAGGTTAAAAGAAAGAGAAAACAAATTTACTCAACCTTTTTTTTCCCTCAAAATCTAATCAAACATTATTATAAAACAAATTTATCCAGAACAATTATCTTGATGCAATAGTCTTACCAGAAAATGAGTTAAATGCGAAACTATAGCATGATCATCTAACAAAAGAAATACCATTTTTATAAAGATTATGGATCTCTTGTGATCCTAAAATGGAGATATTTCCTATTAAAGCTCTTCAATATGTATATGTAAAAATACTTTGCATTCCACCTGAGAATAGGAGATATACACACAGAATGAAAATTGATAATTTCAAATTTTTATATAAGAAACTTTCGGCTGGTTTGAAAGAGAATACTCATCAATTTAGTTCTTTGAATTTTTATTTGATAATTATTAGTTTTGTTTTTAAATATATTCAGTTTAGCTTTTGAATATAACGATTTTATTAGAAAATTAACCTTTTTTTACTAATAATTAACCAAAAAGTAGTGGATGACTAAAGATTAAGTGAAGGAAAGAGAAATTTAAAATGATAAAGAAATATTAGTTGATTGTTTGGTGAAAATTTTGATTTTCAATTATTTTTATTTTTGAATTATGAATTAAATTGATTTTTTTTACGATTTTAATTAACTACATAATATTTATGTGCGTGCAGTCAGAATTAAAAGTGAGTAGAATTGATGATTCATAAAATGATTTAAGTTTAACTTGTTTTTAATTCGATAAGTTGAACATATGAATATGTAAATTTATTTTGAATCTAAATTTCAGCTCATATATTAAATGAGTTATACTTAAACTTGAATAAACTCAATTAGTTGGCTCAATTATATATATGTATTATTTATTTTATATTTTTAACTTATAATGATATTTATACATTATAGTTTATATATAAGTTACAATGTATATAAATTAATAAATTATATTCATTTTATATAATCAACTTGTGAGTTTTTAGCGAGATGGGATTAAATTTTACAATTAGGTTCAATTTAATTGTGAATAAGTTGGTTTTAATTTTTATAGATCCAGGTTAAACTAAGTTTGATTCGATTGCACTCAATTTATCTTTATCTTTATATACAAGTAGCTAGAAATTGTTGTAAGTAGTAATTTATTAATTAGTTGAGTAAAGATATATATGAAAGATTCAATTGATCTCTTAGGTAACGTTTGGTAGAAAAATAGAGGCTGAAATATTGAGATTGAAAGACAGAGATTAAAAGATAGAGATTGAAATAAATTTTAGTATTTTGTTTGATGCAAAGTGAACAAGAATAAAATTCTAATTTAATTTACACAAAGGATAAAATTAGAATTAATTAATTGAAATGAAGGTATTTTAGGTATAAAATATTATTAAAGTTTCAGTCTCCGTCTCTAAAAATTTTAGTTTCCTATGTTACTACTTTTTTGAGGTATTCTGAAATTTTGGAGACAAAAACAGAAATTTTAATACCAATCTCTGAACCAATAAATATGATACTGTGTCTCAATCTCCCAATCTTTATCTCAATACCTCAAAATAAACACTACCTTAAAGAACAAAATTGAATAATTTTTTTGGTGACTCGAACAAAATTGAATAATTTAAACCTATAAAATTGTCCTTTAAGATTTTTTAGAAAACAAATTGAGTTTGATAAAGTTAGTATCATTTGAGTTAATTAATTGATAGACTATCGTAACAAAAATGATTAACTATGCACATTAACATTTTATTATTAATTAATTAGATAATCAATTTGTTTGATTTATAGTTATAAAATTCATTGATGAATCTAGCTTAAACCCGGAAAAAAAAAATGAAGCCTTATCTGTTGAAGTTGAGTTTGATATTGAAGGGTGAAAGAAGATAATGGGTGACGTAAGCATGGAATATACCAGGTGGGTTCTGAAAATGGAACAGAAACACGCGTGCCCTATGCCGCGTATGAGTGGGTATTTGGGAACCTGGCCTTTCAGATCCTCTAATGGCCATCACCCTTATTCACTTCACCCAATCCATCAACCACTTTGCCCTTTCTTTCTTTCATGCTTAGCTTCTAAACTATCACCCTTACCCACTCACAAGCCCCTAATCGTAAATGACTTATATTCATTGGCTGCACCAAAATGAAATTAAAGCAACAAAATGTCCCGTTTTCACGGTCTAAGTTCTTTTAGTGACTTATATTTATACGGTTCGGTAAGATTAATTTGTGTACTAATCTAAAACCCTTACCTGTCCTTCCCGGACTCCATGTGATATATATGGTCAATTATTCAAATCATTTCATCCGTGAATAGCGACATAATGTGATCATGTATAAAGTTTTCTTAATTTCTATTTTTCGGAAACTATATATTATTATAAAGTTTCTATTCGTCAAATATATCCTAATAACAATGATTTTGTTATTTTAATTAGGGAGCTTTTATGATGATTTCAGTTATGCTGTCTAGCCTACTTATGTACCAGACTAGTGGCAACATATGGACCTTTAATATTTGAACTTCCAATCAGACCATATGTATGTGGGTATTGAAAATCTACACTACTATAGAAGTCTATAACTCTACCCATTGGGTATTTTTTACGCTCCTACCTGATCCTATAAGAAGATTTTCACATATGTCATTATATTTTATTAACATACTAGTATTCTTTAATTTTTTTATTGTGGATATAATGAATAAAACAGTTAGTGGTGGAGATTATAAAGGCATCTTTTGATGTGTTTATGCGAAGATGTTAAACACCGTGATATGAGTATCAACCAATTCGTTAACTGAGTGGATTTTTTTAAAATGTGGCTTGATGTTCTTGTTGTACAAATGATAGTGCACATTTAAAGCAGTTTATATTGTGGTGTTGTGAAAAACTAAGTTAGTGTTGGACTTGGACCAGCTAAATATAATGTTAGAGACAAAAGTTAATTGGGCTTTGGATTATTGGTTAATGAATTCTTTTACTTAAATAAAAATAAAAATATAATTATACAATTTTTAGAAATTGAATTTAATTACATCTGTGTCTAATTTTTGTTATATAAATTGTGGTATTGAATTTTAGTATTTATTATTAAGAAAATATTTAAATAACAATAGTATGAACAATAATTTTAAATTATTAATATTATTTATTGTTAAGAGAATATTTACTAAAGACATAAAAAATAAAATAAACTAGTATAGACAATGCATATTAAGATAAAATGAGTATTGTGAAGTGAACAAAAAAATTATTCAAATAAAAGAATGTTCATTTACATAAATTTATTTTTGTATCCATGTGTTTTATATTTGACTTAAATTCATGTAAGTTATAAACTTATATACTAATATTAATTTTGATATGTAAAAAAAGTATGTCAAATTATTTTTAATTATATTACATAAATATAAAAATCAGCCACCAGCTATATAAGAATACATATTTAGTATTTATGAAAAATTTTAATTATCTGGTTATAACAAATTGGATTCTTTTTCTATACTAAATTTGATTATTCAGGTGATAATAATTTTATTAAAAAATTGAGTAAAATAATATATATATTTATACATAAATATATGTAGTAACTAATTATTTATCTTTATAAAATATTTTTTCCTGTAATATATATAAATATATAATAACTATATTTTTGTCACATATTTTATTTTTTTGAATGAAAAATAAAGAGAAAAACCCAAATCAGCCCCTGGTAATTACCTCGAAAGACAACGAGGCCCCTGACAAAAAAAAAACCCTAACCCGGCTCCTGACAAAAAAAAAAAACCCAACCCGGCCCTTGACAATTACTTCGAAAGGACAACGAGGCCCCTGTGCCAAAAAAAAATCAATGTTATTTTTTTTGGCACAGGGGCTAATCTGTCCCAAAAAAATTTATCAGGGACCGGATTGGGTGTTTTTTTTTCTTGGGGGCCTCGTTGTCCTTTCGAGATAATTGTCAGGGGTCGGATGGGGTATTCACTCAAAAATAAATATAATTAACAATAACAAATTTAATGTAATGATTATTCTAATAAAGATTATTCAATTTTATAATATTACAACAATATCATTTATTTCTTTTAATTAATAAATCCTTTACAGCCTTTTTATTTTGGTCAAGTCCATTTATTTTATTTGTGCCCAATAACTTCAGCCACATCAAATTACAAATTTTTATCCAATTTTCATTACTTGTCCATTATGTTTTCAGGCCTGTATTTCAATAGGTCATTATCTCCCACCTGGTCAAGTCCTTTTCGTATTTTTTGTGACATGTTTTTAATTTTTGGAACTTTTCGGACTTGGGTTGAATCAACAAAGCGTAGGCAAGCTAAGAGTCTGTTAGAAAAGGGGCCATAAAAATTAAAACCATCCATCACTCTTTGTTCTTGATTTCATGCTCTTGTGTTTTCTTTTGGGTCAAATTACACACAGCTCTTGGGTTGAATCACAATCTGGGTCTAACAATTATGGTTTACTCCTATTTTTTTTTTGTCATAATTACTCCTACTTGTATTTTCTCATTCTTATTTGGGCCCATACTGGCGAGCAACTATAGGGCACTTGCCCTGGTTCAATACCAAAAACAATTTCTATATTTTAAATTCTAAATTTTAATAATAAAATCTAAATTCTCAAATAATAATAATGTTAACTAATTGAAAACTAATTCTTATACTTATTCATGTCTTTTTCACAAACATCTTATCAACATTTACATCATAATCAGTAGTTGCCACCGTTGTCAATGCATCAATCTAGCCTCCAGCTTCATATATGATGCTGTTCCAGTGGTGGACCAAGACTTAACACCAAACACGATTATCTTGGGAAAAAAGAAAAAAAAAGACAAATGAATAGTATCATCAATAGCACCCGAATTCACCCGTTTTAAAATGCATCACTTAAAAATATCTTTTTAAAAAACATGTTTTATTCTCCTCTGATGTAGGACATTTTGTGCAGCCGTCAGCCAACGTGCATAGCACCGGTTGTTAAAAGAGGGAAAATTTTGCAGCTGAGACTTGATACGGATGTAGGATTTGTATGTTTCTCATCAAGCTGCACTCAGGATCGATTTTCAGCAATAATTGGATATAGTGTGTGTGAAAATGTGTATATCCAAAAAAAGGAAAAAATTTTAAATGTTCTAAATGTATCGATATTTTAGTAAATTTAACCATTTATTTCAATTAATATTATAGAAAATTATGATATGAGCAAACAAGAATCAAGAATAGCGGAATAAAGAACAAGATTTGGGGAGAAGAGAGATGAATTTTTCATTTCACAAAACTGAAAAAAAGGAAAAAATTTGAAAACAGTAAAATTAGTCTTTAGAGCTTATATACTTGTTGCATAATCTCAGCCACACACTTAATTAACAACTCCTAACAAACTATTCTACTTCTGGAAGTTTTAGCTAATACTTGTCCTAACTAGTCAAAATAGAATTAAGCTAAAATTTTAGAAGCTAGTTAACTATCTAATTACCTTTCAAATATTTGAGAACTCTGAACGCAACTTGTAAATGAACAGTGATGGCACAATTCAAAAATTGACTCAGTCGATCTATTGCATATGAGAGATCTGATATGGTGTTGGTAAGGTAGAGTAGACAACTAATTAGTTGTCTATACATAGTGCAATCAGGAAGTGCAATGCTAGATTCTTTAGTCAGTTTTTGAGTGTAGTCAATAGGTGTTAGACTGGTTTGCAATCGAAATAGCCAAAGTCCTTCAACAATCACATGGCATACTTCCTTTGGTAAATGTGAATTCCAACCTTTGACTTTGCAACCTCTATGTCTAAAAAGTACTTTAGATCCTCAAGATTCTTTATTTTTATTTTCTCATGAAAAACTGATTTTAATAGAATCAATTTCATCCAAGTAATCTCCCGTGAGTACAAGATCATCGACATATACCAAGATTGCAGTGAATCCCTTTTGTCTTCTTTTGATGAAAAGAGAGTGATCATCCACACATTGAACATATCCGGCATCAAACAATGTCTGTGACAATTTGATATTCCATTGTCGGCTGGCTTGCTTCAAGTCGTAGAGTGAATTTTGTAACTTGCACACCAGTCCTGGTCTTGCTACTTCCAAACCTGGTGGTATCTTCATATATATCTCTTTGTCAATGTCACCATGAAGGAAGGCTGTATTTACATCTAACTGCTTCAAATGCCAATTTTTTGCTGCTACTATAGCCAACATTTACCTCAGTGTGGTGATCTTCATAACTTGACTGAATGTGTCACCATAATCCACACCTTGTACCCGTGTGAATTTTTTGACAACTAAACGAGCCTTGTGCCTTTCAATCAAACCATTTGGGTTAAATTTCACACGAAACACCCATTTGCAACCCACAATCTTTTTACCAGTTGGTAGTTCAATTAAACACCAAGTCTGATTCTGATTTAGAGCTTGTAATTCTGCTTGAATAGTCTCTCTCCAGCAAGTCTGAGTAGCTGCCTCCTCATAAGTGCTAGGTTCTGGGTTTTGTAAAATGGCCAAGGATAAGTACTTATAGTTTAAATTCATTTCGTCATATGATAATTATTGTGAGAAAGGATATTTAACTATGTTGTTACTAGTGCAGATGTCCTTGCTGTCATGCAGTGATAATCTTGCAAGTAGGAAAGAGATATTTTTTCTCTTGTTGATTTTCTGGCAACATGATCATGCTGAAAATGTGAATGCATTTGATGTGATACTATGTGTGCTAGTGATGGGGGTGATAAAATATGCTGATTGGACTCAGGTTCAATGTTCTCAGCCGTTAAATTTTGGTGAGGATTGTTAGAATTTGTGTCATGCTCCGAATTCTGATTTGAATTTGGGGACATGTTGAAATTGTTGTTTGTATTTGAAAAACTATTTTCTGAATCCGCAATTGAAGGATTTTTAGTATGTGATAGTGATCACAGGTTTGTGAGTTAAAATTGAAAGTGTCATAGAGATTTGATGAATGAGTGTTTAAATGCAATTGATTTTCACTGTGTTGTGCAAATTTTGAAAATGGAAATTCTTCTTCATAGAACATAACATGTCTAGACATAAAAAATTATTTTGTATTGATATCAATCATTCTAAAACCTTTGGTGCCAGTTTTAAAACCCAAAAAGGCACATTTTCTAGCTCGAGGGTCCAATTTTATTCTTGAATGTGAGGGTGGAGGCAAAAGCTAAGCATCCAAACACCTTTAGATCTACAAAGTCTGGTAGTTTGTCATAGAGAAGTTTGTTTATTAGGTGTACAACATGAGCAACTACATATTGCCAAAAGCAATGTGGAATGCTTGATTCAAACAACAGTGTTTGAGTTACCTCTAATATATGTTGGTGTTTTCTCTTTACAATGCCATTTTGCTCTAGTGTTTCTATACACAATGTTTGATGTGTGATTCCACTAGATGTAAAATAGCATTTTAGAAGAAACTATGGCCCATTATCAGTCCTTATACACTTCACTTGTTTATTAAATTGAACCTTAGCATAATTGACAAAAAGATGGAATTAAGTGAGACAGTTCTTATTTGTTTTCATGAAGAAAATCCAAGTTTATCTACTTTTTTCATCTACCACTGTCAAGAAATATTTATGTCATTCAGTTGATGGAACTAAAATTGGACCTCAAATGTCCATGTGAATCAAATTAGAACATTCTTTTATTTCTGAAGAGCTGTAATTGAAAGACTTCTTTTTCCTAGCCAAATGACAAGAATCACAAGGAATCTTATTTACATTGCAATCTATAAAAGCATAGTTCTTCTTGAGAATGCTTAGTCTATACTAAGGTAAGTGTCCTAATCTAGTATGTCAAATATTTTTATTTTGTGATGATGTTGTGATGTGATTCATTGCTGCCAAAGACAGTTCTTTGATTGAAATTGGTTGTTTATGCATGGTGTATAGACCATAGCTATGCCAATCTTTTTCAATGTTGACTGATCCTGAATCTCACAATTTTTATCATTGATTAATAGTTGAAATTTTAAATTTGAGGTTATTTTTGATACTGCAATTAGTTTAAAACCAAAGTTTGGTATGTATAAAATGTTCGTGAGAAAAAAATCTTTTGAAAACACAATGGTTGGTGGGGCCGAACGTCGGTTAGGAATTTGTTAGGAATAAAAATTGCGTTGCGAGTATAGTCCTAAACCGAAAATTGACCCCGAATCAAAGTTTAGAATAAAGGTGTCACAATCAAAACAAATATAAACTAGGAGTTTCAAATCCCAGGTTGTCTTCCCTCGGACTAGTCATTAGGCGCACATTTTTTGTTGTGAAATACGAGGGTTTTCAATCATGGAAACGGAAATTAAAAAAGAACTAAAGAATAAATGAACTAACAATTGATCAAAAGATAATTAATGCTAATTAGAATAAAACAAGATCAAACTAGTGAAAATGGAGTACAATGTATAAAAGAGCCTTGACTTGGAAATGAGAGTTAAGGAATCCTATCATAACCACAACTATGGCAATGAGTTAATCTCACTTCGTCAACCCCTAACATCGAGGAGTAAGTCAAGTAAGCATAATTGACCTTAATCCATAAATTCTAGCTAACTTACTAATTAACTTAACAAAAAACTAACGTTAGTGAAAACAAGAGCAACTAACAACCCAAAAATTACCACTAAATACCAGACATCATGACTCTAGTATCCTAGGAACTCATTTTCCAAGGCAAGGGGTGAAAATCTATCCAAAATTTATAATTGGAATTTTCACAAATACTTGGTCGGCATAAAAGCAAAACATAGCAAATTGCAAAAGATAATGAAAACTATAACCAAACTATATACAAAATCAATAATAGAAACTCAATCAGGCATATATATATATCATAAAACATCAAAATCATCAACAAAAGATTCAAGAAATTAAAATTGAATATATTAACAAAGTAATTTAAACTATGAGAAGATGTAGCATAAGAGGAGTGTAATTAAAGAAAAGATTAAAGATTACTTACAATGAGACAAGCAAATATCCAAGATCAAATAAAATTGTAAATTGGCAAATTCTATTATAGACCCTAATAAAACCTAAGAGAGAATTTTCTAAAACTAACCTAAACCTAACTAAAGCTATCTACTATGATGAGTAATGGTGCTCCCTGCTTCATATGGAATGTTTTCCCTTTGATATAGCTCCTATTTCAGCTTCAGGAACTCCAAAATTGGGCCAAGAGGCCCTCAAAATCGCGAGCCAAGTGACTATTTAATGAAGTCACGCGTCAAGACTTGTGCGTACGCACAAGGTTGTGTGTGTATGCACACTAGCTGATTTTCATCTTGTGTGTACGCACAGGAAGGTGTGCGTACGCACACTAGAGTGTGTGCTTCTCCTTTATTTTCTTCATGAAATCTCCCATTTTGCATTCTTCCTTCCATTTCTACCTAACCATCCTTGTCTATTGGACCTGAAATCACTCAACAAAATATATCACGGTATCGAATGGAATAAAAGTAGAATAAAATTGATTAATTTAAGCATAAAAAAGCATGTTTTTATATTTAGACATAATTTAGAGAGAAATCACAAAAGTATGCTATTTAAGTGAATAAATGCGAGTTTATGTGATGAAATCCACTCAATTCAAGCCAAAATTTACCATCAAATATGGACTCATCAATTTTTCCACACTTAAATAATAGCATGTCCTCATGCTAACCATAATTAAAGGAGAAGGATACAAGGGTATGCAACTTATGGAATAAAACTACCTACATGCATGCAACTATGCTAAATGCTAGCTACTTTCTATCTATACTATGATTTCCTAATGATTTGGCAAAACAAGCAAACAATTTTCAATCAAACTAAATAGAGAATTAGGGCTAAAACAAAGAAATAGTGCAATGTGATCAAAATCCAAAGAATTGATTCGAATTTCAAAATTAAGCAACTTGCAAGAAAACACCAAACAAGAAGTGACCATTGACAGAGCCATCATGATTCATTGCATCATGATTGGAAGTGAGGTGGAGGTACCTGAGGTAATACCTCAAGAGTTGTACAAGAAAGCTGAAAAGCCTTCCCCCTTAGCAAGGTTGGCATTCCCCCCACCTTATCTGTCATCTATGCAATTCAGCTAGAATTGCCATAGAAGGAGACATTCTTATTTAGAAGGACAAGCCCATTACCAAGAAGAGGATGGAGCAAACTAGAGAGCCAGCACATAGGCCACAACAAGAGTATGTGGAGCTGCCTCAACAAGAAATTCCCGAGATGCCTCAAGGGATGCATTTTTCTCCCCAAGGCTATTGGGATCATTTGCATACTTCTCTAGAAGAATTGACCTCCAGCATGGATCAACTAAGGATGGGACATCAAGAGCACTCCACCATCCTCCATGACATAAGAGAAGATCAAAAAGTCATAAGGGCAGAACAAAGAGTCACGAGGGAAAAACAACAAAGACAGGGGCTTGACATAGAGGAAATAAAGCACTCCATTGGATCTTTCAGGAGGAGTAGTAGCCGCCATCACTAAGGTGGATTCGTTCCCTTTACTCCTCTGTTGCCTATATTATTTTTCTGTTTTCCATGTATTTTGTTTTATTGTCTATTTCTAGTTCATGATCATCTGTCTTTATGTCTTAAAGTTATGAAATATTCCATGCATCTCTCACCTTGCTTAAAAGAAATTTTTTTTTGTAAAATAGAAAAGTAAGATGCATGAATTTCGAGTTTCATATTAGGAATAGTTCAATTATTTGATGTGGTGGCATTGCTTTTGTTTTCTGAATGCATGAATAAATAGTGCATATTTGATGTTGGAGTTAAGAATGTTGGCTCTTGAAAGAATGATGATAAAAGTGAAATATTATTGGTGATCTAAAAAATTCTAAAATTGATTCTTGAAGCAAGAAAAAGCAACAAAAAGTAATAAAGGAAAAAAAATAAAAAAAATTTGCGAAAAAAAATATAGCAAGCAAAAAAGAGATAAAAAGCAGAAAAAGCCAATAGCTTTTTAAACCAAAAGGCAAGAGCAAAAAGCCAGTAACTCTTTAAACCAAAAGGCAAGAGGAAGGATCTAAGGCTTTGAGTATCAATGGTTAGGAGGGCCTAAAAGAGAAATCTTAGCCTAGGCAATTCAATTGAGCTGCTTCCCTACCTATATGCTTGTGGTGTGAAGGTGTCAAGTGAAAAGCCTGAGACTGAGCAGTTAAAGTCGTGATCCAAAGTAAAGAGTGTGCTTAAGAACTCTGGACAGCACTGACTAGGGATTCCAACAAAGCTGAATCACAATCCTAAGGGGTTCACCCAGTTAAAGTGTCTGTGGCATTTATGTATCAGGTGGTAATACCGGAAAACAAAGTGCTTAGGGTCACGGCCAAGACTCTAAGGAAGCTATGTTCAAAAATAAAAAAGAACTTAACTACAAGAATCAATAGTATCATTTGGAATCTGAGTTCCTAAAGATGGCAATCATTCTGAGCTTCAATGGAAAGTGAGATGCCAAAACTATTTAGAAGCAAAACGCTACTAGTCCCGCTCATCTATTTGAAACTGAGCTTCATTGAGAACTCTGAAATTTATTGCATCCTTCTATTTCTTTTTATCCCACTTTGTTTTTGGTTGCTTGGGGATAAGCAACAGTTTAAGTTTGGTGTTCTGATGAGCGGATATTTTATACGCTTTTTGGCATTGTTTTCATATAGTTTTCATTATGTTTTGTTTAAGTTTTATTAAGTTTTTAAAGGTTTTAGTGCAAAATTCATATTTTTGGATTCTACTTTGAGTTTGTGTGTTTTATGGAAATTTCAGGTATTTTCTGGCTGAAATTGAGGAGCTGGAGCAAAAGTCTGATTCAAAGACAGAGAAGCACTGCGGATGTTGTCAGGATCTGACCTCCATGCACTCGAAAGAGGTTTTCCGGAACTACGGAAGTCCAAATGACGCGCTCTCAATGGCTATGGAAAGCTAACATCCCGGGCTTTCCAGAAATATATAAAAGTCCATACTTTTCTTCGGAAATGAAGGTACAAAACTAGCCTTCAACGCCAGCCATCTGCCTCATTCCTGGCGTTCAACGCCCACAAGGGGGTGGCTGGCGTCCAACGCCCAAAAGGGGTCCCTAGCTAGCGTTCAACACCCCTAAGGGACCCTAGCTCGTGGGAGACACTCAAGCTCAGCCCAAACACTCACCAAGTGGGCCCCAGAAGTGGATTTTCGCACTATTAACTTAGTTTATCTTATTTCTGTAATCCTTAGTCATTAGATTAGTATTTATATACAAGAGTTCACCATTGTTGGGGACTCTTGCCCACTTTCACATTTACCATTGTATTTTTCTATCAGCATAAGTCACTAAACCTCCTAGGTTAAGGTTAGGAGCTCTGCTGATTTTCATGGATTAATAAAAGTACTACTGTTTTATTCAATTCGTGTGTGACT
Organism: Arachis hypogaea; assembly: GCF_003086295.3. Taxonomy (NCBI): domain Eukaryota; kingdom Viridiplantae; phylum Streptophyta; class Magnoliopsida; order Fabales; family Fabaceae; genus Arachis; species Arachis hypogaea. Next base: position 142,557,927 of record NC_092054.1, read on the forward strand.
CTATTCTAAGATGTATCTTCGTTCTTCAAACTCATGAATGGGATGATCCGTGACAATCATCTTCATTCTACATGGGTTCAGTGTGAGTCCTTAACCAGAGATTACTGAACCACCAGCTTGATTATAAATCTCTTAGACGGCTAATCCATGACTTCGTTGGGAACTTCTCGAGACACCAGTTCAGCCGAGGTATGGGGAGATTAGGGTCTTTGTGGTAGAGGCTAGAACCAAAGGCACAGCATTCTCTAATATGGAAGATTCGACCTTGTCTGTGGCATTTTGAGTAGGATCATCTAGGGGATAAACTGCAGGAGCTTCACCCTCATTCAGATTGGGCGCACACTAAACCTGGCGTTCGGCCTGGGAGAGGAAGATCGGCGGCCATTAAACTGGCGTTGATCACTTAGAGCCTGCCATGGAAGGAATCACTCACAGTTGGAGAAAGACAGTAGGAAAGATTGATCCAGAAGAATGAAGCATCTCCGAAGCCTCAACCGTTCTCTTATCACTGGTTTTACTCAAATTAAGTAATTTAATCCCTATTCCTGTTTTATGCGCTTATCTCAACAAACTATCTTTTCTAATCGCCTGATTAAGATCTACAAGGTGTCCTAGCTTGATTCAAAGCAACAATCTCTGTGGGATCGACCCTGACTCACCTCAGGTATTACTTGGACGACCTAGTGTACTTGTTGGTTTAGTTGTGCGAGTTCTTATTTCGCGCACCATAAGACCCCGAATTTTTAAAAATAAATAATAAATTTATTTATGATTTATTATATTTAATTAAGATTATATTTTAAGAGATTTTATATATAAATTAAGTAATTTATTATTTATGATTTAAAATTTTATTAATTGAATAATAATAAGGATTTTATATGCTTTAAGTTGAATAATTAGATTTTTAGCTTTATTTTATGATTAGAAAGAAAATTAATTTTTATTACCTCTAATTACTGAATTAGAATACTATTTGAAAATAGATTGAAGTTAATGAATAAATGATATTTTTTGATATAGTTATTATTTGATTAAATTTGGTTTTCAAATACTTTATTACCCAAACCCTAATTTTCATCTAACACTAACCCTAATTTCATTTCAACGCTCACTCCCTCACCCCTTCTATTCAAGCAGCCGCCATTACCCTTCATCCCTCTAACTCCTTCACACCCATAACTCACAAACCCACACACGTTGAGATGGAGAGAAAAGAACGGGAAGAGAGAAGAAAGGGCTGAACGGAGAAGAAGGAAGAAAGGGGGAGGACCGCCGCCGACGCGTCCTGCCACAACCGTTGCCACCAAGCCGCCGAACCAAGTTAAGGAAGAGGGGGACCGAATCTGGCATTGAGAGAGAGAGAGAGCGTGGTGCACGCGAGGGAGAAGAGGCACCGTAGTTGCAGCCTCATTGCCATCGTCGAGCAAGCTCCGTCGCCGCCATTGGAGCCCGCGTCATCGCTGCCGATCAGTCACCATCGTTGCTGGGTTGACACTGCTAGCTTCGCCGCTGCTGCTGAGGAGCTCGAGGAGAGAGAAAATGTGATTGGGGGTCCGCTGTTGCTGCCGTGGTTGTTGCCGCCATGCATGGTTGGCGGGAGCAACGTTTACACCGCCGGAGTTCACCGTTAGAGCTGTGGCTGCTTCATTCTTGGTCCTTTCTCGTTATAGTAAATTATTCTTACTTTGAATCTCTCGTCGTTAGCGTTTTGTTATAGTTTATTGAGGATTTTGTGATATTAATGTCTCAGGGTTGAGTTATTGTTGTGTACGGTGTTTCTATGGCTGTCACTGTTATGGAAAATGGTCGGATTCGACGCCGCTGAATTTGGGCCAAGAGAAAAGGATTTTTAGACGCTTTTGGCTTTGTGGGTTTCGACTAACTGAGGTAGGGATTTTCTTAAAGTTTATTTTATATTACGGAATTGTTATAAATAGATATTGATGTGAAAAATATACTTCTGTGATTATGTTTGTCTTATGGATGTGGTTGCTCGCTGAATTGAATTACTGAGTGCTTGAGTGGTGTGCGGTTGTGGATAAGAAATTAATTTGTAAAGTTACTTGGTTAAATATTACGAAAAGTGATTTTTCTTGGTTTTTGAATTAATTTGATAATGAAAATGGATCGGCATTGAAAATGAATTGATTTTGGAGGCGGTTTGACTTTGAATTTGTTGATTTTATAAATGATTCAATATTGGAGATGGTTGATTTTGAAAAAAATACTTATTTTTGGAATTAGTCAGATTTTGGAAAATAGTTGAGATTTGGAAATGAGTTTGATTTATTGGAAATAAATTGATTTTGAAATGGTTTGACATCGAAGTTGATTTGATATCAAAATTGGTTTAAAAATTAGAAAGAATTGGATATTTGATAATTGTTTGATATTGAAGCTGGTTGAGAACGGGTTGTAAAATGTGGCTTTGAAGGGACCCGTAAGGGTGGCTTAGTCAGAATTTTAGAGGGGATGCTATCCAAATTTTTATAAAAATTAGAAGACTTTGTTTAAAGTAGTTATTTAGAAAGATTGAGATTTAAGAATTATATGATTTGTTTCTAAGTTATTAAGAAAAAGATTATGTTTTGACTTTGAACTATTAATGAACGGAATGGGAGGAATGATTATGATTGAATTTGAATGAAGAATGATGAGATTATGATTTTAAAAGTATGATTTTTGAATGAATTGAATGATATTGAGAAATGGATTTCAAAATGAAATTTGAATTTGATTAAGAGTTGAGACCCCGAGTAAGAGGCAGTGGCATTGTCCACTTGCTCCGGAAAAGAGATGAAGAAGAAGAATGATGAAAACTGAGTCTGATTATGAAATTTATTGAATATGAAAAATGAGACATGATTGAGGATGATTGATGACAAGTATGTCTGTGTTTTCTCTCTGGTTGTAAGGGTGACAGGGCACCTATACCCTTTAATGGTGACAGGGCACATAATCCCTCTAATGGTGATAGGGCACGTATTCCCTCTAATGATATTAATGCGCAACAGAGAGACAATGTCCGGGTTAGCTACCGGACATGTCGGGTTTGGCTATATAACCGACAAATGAGCTCATTATCCATATGGCAGACATGCATCATATGCATTTGTATGCTTTGTTTGAGTTTGAATTTGTTTTGGTTTGCCTAACTGCTTAACTGTCTTTAATTGCTATTTGAGCTACTTGCTGTAACTGCTATATATACTTGTATTTTTCTTGTCTGTTTTGTCTATGATTGTTCTAGTGTGGTACTTTTGAGATTGAGTTTTGGTGCTGAATTGATGATAGTGTTGGTTGATTGCGTGATTGGTTTCTGATTAAGGTTTTGTAAGAGGGATAGGAGTTGTATGTTTTATATGTATATTATATTTATTAGCTACTTATGTAAGAAGTCTTGTATATAAATATATGCTTGTCTGTTTTCAAGATAAAGTAGTTTTCTGGTTTTCAAGGAAATCAGGGATACGATTTCGAGTCAAAGGCTCCTATTTTATTATTAAGTATATGAAGTAGTCGTAATACTTCTTACTATCAGAGTGGCACAGCCGAAAGCGTGACATTCTGATAGTGAAGGTGTTACAGCGAGTATAGTCCTAAACCGACAATTGACCTAGAATCAAAGTTTCGAATAAAGGTGTCAAAATTAAAACTAATATAAACTGGGAGATTTAATTAAATCCCGGGTCATCTTCTCTCGGGCTAGCCATTAGGCGTACATTTTTTGTTGTGAAATACAGGGGTTTTCAATCATGGAAACGGAAATTAAAAAAGAACTAAAGAATAAATGATCTAACAATGGATCAAAAGACAATTAATGCCAACTAGTGAAAATTGAGTGCAATGTATAAAAGAGCCTTGACTTGGAAATGAGAGTTAAGGAATCTTATCATTGTCATAACTACAACTATGGCAATCATAATGAGTTAATCTCACTTCGTCAACTCCTAATATCGAGGAGTAAGTCAAGCAAGCATAATTGACCTTAATCCACAAATCCTAGCTAACATACTAATTAACTTAATAAAAAGCTAGCGTTAGTGGAAACAAGAGCAACTAACAACTCAAAAATTACCACTAAATGTCAGACATCATGACTCTAGTATCCTACGAACTCATTTCCCAAGTCAAGGGGTGAAAATCTACCCAAAATTCATAATTGGTATTTTCACAAACACATGGTGGGCATAAAAGCAAAACGTAGCAAATTGCAAAAGATAATGAAAATTATAACCAAACTATGCACAAAATCAATAATAGAAACTCAATCAATAAAATATCAAAATCATCAACAAAAGAGTTAAGAAATCAAAATTTGATATATTAACAAAGTAATTCAAACTATGAGAAGATGTAGCATAAGAGTAGTGTAATTAAAGAGAAGATTAAAGATTACTTACAATGAGACAAGCAAATATCCAAGATCAAAATTGTAAATTGGCAAATTCTACTATAAACCCTAATAAAACCTAAGAGAGAATTTTCTAAAACTAACCTAAACCTAACTAAAACTATCTCTATGGTGTGTAATGGTGCTCCCCCCCTTCATATGGAATGTTGCCCCTTTGATATAGCTCCTATTTTAGCTTCAGAAACTCCAAAATTGGGCCAAGAGACTCCCAAAATTGCAAGCCACGTGACTTTTTAATGAAGTCACGCATCAGGACTTGTGCGTACGCACAGGAAGGTGTGCGTACGCACACTGGAGTGTGTGCTTTCTTTTTGTTTTCTTCATGAAATCTCCCATTTTGCTTGCTTCCTTCCACTTTTACCTAGTCATCATTGCCTATTGGACCTGAAATCACTCAACAAAATATATCACAGCATCGAATGGAATAAAAGTGGAATAAAATTAATTAATTTAAGCATAAAAAAGCATGTTTTCACATTTAGACACAATTTAAAGAGAAATCACAAAAGTATGCTATTTAGGTGAATAAATGCGGGTTTATATGATGAAATCCTCTCAATTCAAGCCAAAATTTATCATCAAATATGGACTCATCAATGGTACCAACAACGCTGCTATCCGTGTTGGTTCCATCTGGTAATTTGATAATGATAGGTTCAATTTTTTGAAAATCAAGAAAAATCATTTAGGCTAAAAGTCACATGATCGATTGACCTGAGTCAATGACCCAAAATGCTGATTTTTGTATAATAATGGTCATGATTCTTGGGTTAAAGTGCAAAAGAATTGATTTACCTAGGGATGGAGATTGGATTTACTGTGGAGTGAGAACCTGGAGTGCACTTTGATTGGTTGATGCACGTTCTTGCCTTTAATGAGCTCTAACAAGGCTGATTTTTGCTCTGTGGTAAAATCAGACTTGAATGCATTATTATTCTCTTTATAGTAATTGGGCAAAAGCTACTTTTCACTGAGATCTTCATCATTTTCCTTAGTGAATACATGGTTAATAGAAGAATTGTATTATTGCTATCTTTGTTTTAGATGTGGAGGGTAACCATGTTTTTTGTAACAGATTTCTTCAGTATGTCCTTGCTTGCCACAGAAAGAACACATCATTCTTGCTCCTCTTCCTCTACCAACATGGGATGTTCATCCACGTCCCCTTCCTCTGCCTCTCATGGTTGTTATTGAAGAATTCTTCCATTTTCCGCATTGAACAGTAATCTCGAGTTTCCATTGTTGAATTGTCGCTCTTGTTGAGTGAGCATTAAGAACACTTGATTCACATAAGGCAATAGAGTCATCAACATGATTTGAGATTGTACTATCGAGTATTGGTCATTTAACCCTCTCAAAAGCCTCATTACTTGATCTTTATCTCTAAACTCTCTCATTTTTGACAAGCCACAAGAACATATCTCTGAGCAATTTACACACTCAGGGATGCTTTTGAAATTATTGAGTTCTTCCCTTAGTTGTTTCAGCTTAGCAAAATAGGCTGTAACATTTGAGTCACCTTGTTTGCTAGAAAATAGCTCTTCTTAGAGTTCAGCAACTCTAAATCTATCTCCTTGGCAATATTTATGTTTCAGATCCCTCAATAAATCAGCAGTAACATTACTCTACATTACACTTCCTAAAATCTCAAGGCTTAGTGATCTATTTATCTAAGAAATAAAAAACGTGTTGCATCTTTTCCATGCCTCAAATTCTGGACTATCTTTCTCAGGTTTGCTAATTGTTCCATCTAGAAACTTTAGTTTATTTTTGGATTTCAGTGCTAAAAGCATAGAATGACTCCAACTACCATAATTGCTAGGAGTGAGAATTTCTGGTGTAATTGGAGTACTTGGATTCTCACTAGGATGAATGAAGTATGGACTTATAGGGTCTTACATTGGATTCATATTATTCTTCGTGATTTGTGATTGTAAGTTCATGAGCTGGTTTATTACTTCAGTGGGCTTGCTAATGCATTTACATTCATTTGCATTATGTTGTTCTGGTTGTGTGAGCGGTCACCTAAGGGCATTGTTGATTATTAATGATCTTGAAGTGAAGATTCAGAACTTTCTCTCTCAATTTCATTGATCGGAAGGCCAAAATTCAACCTCCCTTCTCTGAGCCACTGATAACCATCAATTGGTATAAGAGCTTGGTCTCAAAGAGAGCAAGCTTCACAGTTTGGAAGAAAGATCCTAATGGCGAACAATGCTGGTTCCAACATGGTGGCTTACACACTAATAGAAGGACAATCCAATAATAGACATCCATTCTTTAATAAGAAAAACTACAACTACTGAAAAGAAATAATAAATAAAAATATTTAAAATTAAGAAAAAATGAAGAGAAACTTTTGGTAAATAATGACTCAAACATTAATGTAATAATAAATTAAATTAAATAACATATATTTAAATTAATTAAATTATTAAATAATTAATATAATAAATTAATTACAATTGTTTGACTCAATAAATTAAATTAAATAAATTAAAAATATCTTATAAAGATGCCATATAAAAATTATAACACATTTAAAAATTATTAATCAAAATACGAACAAATTAACGCAAATTAAAACAAAATTAAAGTTTATCGAAGTGAATCAGTTTTATCAAAATCTATTGTTTGAGTTCAAAAAAGAAGCAGAATTTGATAGAGGGTTGAAGAATCTAAACTGAATTAAGGTCAAAGCTCGTAGAAATTGTGAGAAAAATTGAATATGGTTGTTTGCTCTCCACGTTTATCGTACCATGTAGAAAATCATGATCTGAGCAAAGATGAATCAAGAATAATGGAGTGAAGAACAAGGTTTAGAGAGAAGAGAAGTTCGATGAACCTCTCCTTTCACAAAACTGAGAAAAAGGGAAAAACTGAAAATAGTAAAGTTAGTCTTTGGAACTTATATACTTGTTGCACAATCTCTATCACACACTTAACTAACAACTCCTAACAAACTATTCTATTTCTGGAAGTTTCAACTAACTTGTCCTAACTAATCATAAAAGAATTGAGCTAAAATTCTAGAAACTAACTAACTAACTAATTAACATGTGATGTGAATAATTATTCCACTATTGCTGCTACTGTTGTATTAAAATGGGGCTAGGTTACAAATATATATTGTATATGTTTTTCATAACTAAGATTAATGATTAAAATAACTGACACTACAAGAAACACACTCATTCAGGTACACTTGAAAAGTGTAGCCAAAAGTTAAAAAAAATGATGTCTTAGGCTAAGGCTACGTTTTTCGGGCTACGGAGACGCTTTAGTGGGGGATGCCTATTCTGCCGTTGCCTATTCTCAAAGGCTACGCTTTTCTACACCAAGGGCTACGCTTTTGGCATTTGGGAATAAGGTGCGCTTTTTAAGTTATGCTATCCAGGACCAAAGGCTACGCTTTTTAGCGCTACTGCATCACCTGTAAAGCGTAGCCATATTGTATACTATGGCTACTATTTATAAGTGTAGCCTTAGGTCCTTCATTTTTTTATACCATAGCTACTGTATATAAGTGTAACCTTAGGTCCCTTTATTTTTTTTTTTGTACATATATATAATATTCTAATAATTATTAATACAACATAATATTTAGTAATATGATTACATGTATAATAATTCTGCATTTTTAATTAAAATGAGTTAAATATTATAAAATAAAAATAAATACATAATTATACTAAATAATTTCTTTAAATAATAAAAATTATCTCTAACCAAAATATATTTATAATAATGATCCAAAAGTACTAGAATGAAGTTAATTGTGAATATTCATACATCTCACACTAAAGTAAGCATAGCCATATCAAAATAACCATAATACCACTTAGAATTTACTACTAATACTCTACAAAAAACATATCCTACATAAGTATCTTCTAATAAAAGTCATTAGTCAACCATACATATATCCATTCCTAACACTACTTTATCTTAGCCAATAAACTACAATAATAATTAGCTTAATCTTTATTATTATCCTGCATAATTATATAGAAAAGTAGTTAGATAAATATTCATAATGACATTCGCAATTATAAAACTTAAAAAATCAAACTCAAAACTATCAATGACTGATATCATTAATTCTTTATGTACAGTGTACAAGTTTCACCAGTGCATAGTAGTGTTTCACAAATCCAAATTTAGAATTCAAAAATACAAAAAGCATAAGTTATAAACCATAAAATAAAAAGCTATAAATGATTGGGGGAACAAGCAGATTCACAAGAAATATTCATGTTGCAATTTATATCCAATTAATTATTAAGGAGATTAAATTGTACAATATACAATTATTTCACAATTAGAACTAGCAGAGGCTAGACCCCTAAAATGAGAATGTTGATGAACCTTTTGACTCTCTTGGGATCAGTATTTCGGTCATTGAAAAAAATCTAATTTACAAACCAGATTTTTTAGTACTGTGCATTTTTTTTTATCCAAACCGATTCCCTTGGGTACACATGAATGTTTCACTCTAAGCTCAAACTTGGTACTCAGCCCTTCTATCGAGATTCCAGAATTAATCCATGTAAATTATTTTGTTGTTTATAGGTCTGTTTAATTGAAAGTGAAATCAAGGACACAAAGTGATTGGCCAAGAATCATATAAACAATACTGACACATTTCATCAAATATCTAGTGAATAAAAGTATTCTCAACAGTTAGCACAACACTGCTACCAATTCAAACAACAAAACCAAATAAGCAACAGAAGCAAAATAACTGTAAAAATTACAGACAAAAAAAAATTGTAATTGCCATATGCAACCATTTAACCATAAATTCAGCACAATCATCGTTTAGCAAGAATTAAATTGATATAATCAAACATACCAAGATAAAGTTTTATTAGATGTTGAAAAGATAATTCATGAGCATACCCAAATTTCTCTTGAGGATGCCACGAACTACACTTGAAGTCTGAAAGGGGAGGGGAAAAGAATGAAAATAAGAACAGGGACAGAAACACAAAATTTATCCTCCAAGACAGAAAATTTGTGTATTTTCTTGTACTTCCTAAAAGTGAGGCCAGAAAATATTCTCTTCTTTCTCTGTCTCTCCATCTCTATAGAAAAAAATCCAAACAGTATCTAAGTGTTCCATTAAAATCCAATCCTCAATTTCAAATTATTGAAGTTAGTTCTTACTTCCAAAGTTAGTTCATATTTTACTATAACCATCATTTACATGTCAATTTTTTTCTTGAGCTTTTTGATACCCAACGGAAAAAGATTTTAACGTTGTAATCAAACATGTCAAAATTTGATATTCCCAAAACACCAAACTGAGAACCCTAAAATACCACGCATCTTCATCAACAACAGCATGCATGTTATTAGATTAAATCACAGTTCACAAACCCATATTTTACAGATTAAAACCCCTAAAATCGGAACCCTAAACTTTTGAAATTTCATAACTAAATAGAAATTAATACATACCTATTCAATGATGTGAGCACAGAGAAGACGATGATGAGAAGCACGGAGATGACGATGGTGAGGGCGGCGCAGCGACGATTAGTGCAGAACGGCAAAGAAGAGCGATGGTCAGTGCAGTGGTGACAATGGCAAAGCTAAGGTGATGATGAGTGTCGATGGTGAACGATGAGCGGTGACTGGCGGTGAGTGGTGAGCTGGTCAGCTGGTGAGCGGTGAGCTGGTAAGCGCAGCGATGTGGTAAGTGATGACTGGTGGTGAGTGGTGACTGGCTGGCGACGGTCGGGGACGGTGAGAAGGCGAAGGTGATGAATGTCGAAAGTGATGAGTGTTGAAGGTGAGAATGGCGAAGGTGATGAGGGTTGTTGTGCGCGAAAGGGTTGGTGAAGGTGAGGGTTACTCACTTACTCGAATTGAAGGTGAGGGTTGTTGTACGCGAAAGGGTTGTGCGTGTGTGCTTTTGGAGGGAACTGAAAGGGGAATAAAAAATTCACTAAGTGTTAGGATTTGGCCCTACATACATTAGGCATCATTTTTGAAGCGCACCCAAAACATAATAAATAGGTTACTTTTTAAAAGCGTTCTCTTTGATACGAAAAGTGAACCCATAGATGTTAACCTACGACTATGTTTTATAAGTGATTTCTATAATACTTAAGGTTACACTTTTTAAATGATGCTACAATTGTGTATCCTTTTCTCTTATAAATTAAAGGCAACACGGAGAAAAGCGTAGCCTATTTTATAAATAGGCTACGCTTTTTAAATGTAGCTTAAAAAAATGTGGCTAAATAAGTATTTTTTTGTAGTATAAAAAATATCATAAAATAATTGAAACATTAATATTTTTGAATTACATGAAATTCTTCCGTTAAAGAGTGATTACCGTTTAGCTTATATATGCAATATGGACAAACGTCCAGTATGTTAATTCAATTAATTTCATTTGGAAATCTAATACATCAAAACTATTTCTTTGTGGAATTCTATAATCAAGACCCATTATTGCGGCAATTTAATAATTTGGGTGAGAGAACAACCAGCGTACTCCATAATATACACTGATATGACTCATAGACATACTAAGAAAATATGAGGGGTAAATTCTAAGAATATTTTTGAATGAAGAATAAAATTGATGGGGAAAATAAAACTAAAGTTTGGCTATTTGATACTCTATCTTCTTTACTTGGATTGCTATATATAGACTTTGCGTCAAAGGTAAGTTATCACTTTTTATTTTTTATATTAGGTTGATAATAGTATTTTTTTTAAATTATAGATGATTAGAATGTTAATATCAAATATAGTATCGTTTAATTTAGGTTGTTAGGATAAAAAAATTAGACCTTTCAATTTTTAGAAAATTCAGAAATAATTAGACCGATTTCTAAAATGTAAAAATTAAATTTTCTGATTTTTATTTTAAAAAAATTAAAAAATTTGAGATATAAAAATCGAATTCTTTAATTTATATTTTTTACAATTTTAAAAAACACTAAAATTTATAATATTTGAATATATTATTAATCTCATTTCCATATATAGACAAAAAAATTAGCCGTAAGTTACACTGCTAACTTTTCCCTAATATTCTAATACTACTAATCTATTATCTACCTTCTTTAATATGTTGCTATTCAGCGCAACATCCTAATAATCATTCAACATTTTATATATATATGTTAGAATATAATTAGGATCAATTAGAATTATATATACTAAATAATTCTAATTGATCCTAATTATATTCTAACAATATACATGATAGAACAATAAAAATCAGTTAAAAATCAATCAACAAAAAATTCCTTTGTATGTGTATTTTTAAATTTTAAAGGTATAATTTTAAATTTTTCGATATGTGAACTTTTTATTAACTAATTAGTTTATATACTAAAATGTAAAATATATATTTAGCAAAAAATAATATCTACTTAATAATAATTTGACCTTGTCCTTAATTAGACTAAATAAATTCAAATCCTTTCTTATCGGCAAACTAATTGAAAGTGAGATAGATATAAGAGAAGTGACAAGTCAACAATGCAATAACTATGCTTGTCCCTCAAGATTGAAACACTCAACCAGAAAAAAGAATTAAACCTACAGAATTAGAAGAAGAAGAAAATAAAAAACAAAGTCATGTTTGGTGGGTTTAACGCAGGCAAAATAGAACAACAAATTATCAGAAGAAGCCCAAATAATATTGTGGAATCTCATCACCTAGTAGTGTTTTACTAAGTCACATACATCATGAATTATCCTCCACCAGAATGAAAATTTCAAATTCCACTTACCACATACATCACAATCATCATAAAGGGTGATTATAAATTCCTACACTACACTCTATGGATAATCATAGCATTTAATTTGTTTATACCTGACGATGAATCTAGATATTTGTTGGAAGAGAAAGTATGGCGGACATCACAAGGACCAAACAACATAAACAACAACCTAAAAAATTAATTAATTTTAAATTAATTATTAAAATCATCATATTCTCAATTAATTAAAATAATTAAATTTTGAATTTGAATTATTAAGATCAGGCAAAGTAACCTCCTCTCAACGTACCGTTGCACTACGTTCTCATTTCATCTCATCGCATCAACCTCCTCCCCCTCCGCCACTCAGACTGCCACTCAGATTGCCGCTTAGACCGACGCTCCTCCCCCTCCGCAATGTTCCCTTGCCGCTGGTTGAAGATATCTGGCGTTCTCTCCTCATCACGTCGACATTGCAGGAAGCAAGTGTGCGAGTGAGGCGATTGCACTGCATCCCCGTTGCGCCGTTGCTACTATGTCGCCCACCCTCTCCTGTATATGTGGAGTTGCTGCTGTTGCGATACACAACCTCGGTGGCTTCGTCCCGCAACGCGCCACCGCCGAAGAGTTGCTGCTGTTGCGAAGTGCGACCTCCATGGCTTCGTCCCGCGATGTGCCACCTCCGAACACCACCGTGAGTCGCCCACCGTCCACATAGCATTGTCGAAGATGTCGTCACCGACTACCGTGCGGTGGACG